>NW_027475170.1:0-300000 GCF_051020985.1 Nomia melanderi | reverse complement strand
GACTGTGGTTTACTCGGCCCCTGGTGGTCCGAGGTCGTTCCCGTTGCACAGATTCATGCGCCAGGGCCTCCTGCAGATAATTCACTTTGGTTTATTGCGCTATCTCTATTAGCACCCGAGATATCACCAGATATATATTGGATTTTCCCCTGACCCTGAGTGTCCGGCCCCATGAGACGGTGGTTGTCTCGGACCCTCGTGGTCCGAGGTCGTTCCCGCTGCACAGGTTCAGGCGCCAGGGCCTCCTACAGACAATGCACTTTGATTTATTGCGCTATCTGTAATAGCACCCGAGATATCACCAGATATATATTGGATTTTTCCCTGACCCTGAGTGTCCGGCCCCATGAGACGGTGGTTTCCTCGGCCCGTGGTGGTCCAAGGTCGTCCCCGCTGCACAGATTCATGCGCCAGGGCCTCCTGCAGATAATGCACTTTGATTTATTGCGCTATCTGTAATAGCACCCGAGATATCACCAGATATATATTGGATTTTCCCCTGACCCTGAGTGTACGGCCCCATGAGACTGGTTTTCTCGTCCCCTGGTTGTCCGAGGTCGTTCCCACTGCACAGATTCAGGCGCCAGGGCCTCCTACAGACAATGCACTTTGATTTATTGCGCTATCTGTAATAGCACCCGAGATATCACCAGATATATATTGGATTTTACCCTGACCCTGAGTGTCCGGCGCCTCGGGACGGTGGTTTTCTCGGCCCCTGGTGGTCCGAGGTCGTTCCCGCTGCACAGATTCATGCGCCAGGGCCTCCTGCAGACAATGCACTTTGATTTATTGCGCTATCTGTAATAGCACCCGAGATATCACCAGATATATATTGGATTTTTCACTGACCCTAAGTGTCCGGCGCCTCGGGACGGTGGTTTTCTCGGCCCCTGGTGGTCCGAGGTCGTTCCCGCTGCACAGATTCATGCGCCAGGGCCTCCTGCAGATAATTCACTTTGGTTTATTGCGCTATCTCTAATAGCACTCAAGATATCGCCAGATATATATTGGATTCTTCCAAGACCCTGAGTGTCCGGCCCCTCGGGACGGTGGTTTTCTCGGCCCCTGGTGGTCCGAGGTCGTTCCCGCTGCCCAGGTTCGTGCGCCAGGGCCTCCAACAGACAATGCACTTTGATTTATTACGCTATCTGTAATAGCACCCGAGATATCACCAGATATATATTGGATTTTCCCCTGACCCTGAGTGTCCGGCCCCATGAGACTGTGGTTTACTCGGCCCATGGCGGTCCGAGGTCGTTCCCGTTGCACAGATTCATGCGCCAGGGCCTCCTGCAGATAATTCACTTTGATTTATTGCGCTATCTGTAATAGCACCCGAGATATCACCAGATATATATTGGATTTTACCCTGACCCTGAGTGTCCGGCCCCATGAGACGGTGGTTGTCTCGGCCCCTGGTGGTCCGAGGTCGTTCCCGCTGCACAGATTCAGGCGCCAGGGCCTCCTACAGACAATGCACTTTGATTTATTGCGCTATCTCTAATAGCACCCGAGATATCACCAGATATATATTGGATTTTCCCCTGACCGTGAGTGTCCGGCCCCATGAGACTGTGGTTTTCTCGTCCCCTGATTTGACCGAGGTCGTTCCCACTGCACAGATTCAGGCGCCAGGGCCTCCTACAGACAATGCACTTTGATTTATTGCGCTATCTGTAATAGCAGCCGAGATATCACCAGATATATATTGGATTTTCCCCTGACCCTGAGTGTCCGGCCCCATGAGACTGGTTTTCTCGGCCCCTGGTGGTCCGAGATCTTTCCCGCTGCTCAGATTCATGCGCCAGGGCGTCCTACAGACAATGCACTTTGATTTATTGCGCTATCTGTAATAGCACCCAAGATATCACCAGATATATATTGGATTTTTCACTGACTCTGAGTGTCCGGCCCCATGAGACGGTGGTTTTCTCGGCCGCTCGTGGTCCGAGGTCGTTCCCGCTGCACAGATTCGTGCGCCAGGGCCTCCTACAGACAATGCACTTTGATTTATTGCGCTATCTGTAATAGCACCCGAGATATCACCAGATATATATTGGATTTTCCCCTGACCCTGAGTTTCCGGCCCCATGAGACTGTGGTTTACTCGGCCCCTGGTGGTCCGAGGTCGGTCCCGTTCCACAAATTCATGCGCCAGGGCCTCCTGCAGATAATTCACTTTGGTTTACTGCGCTATCTCTAATAATACCCGAGATATCACCAGATATATATTGGATTTTTCCCTGACCCTGAGTGTCCGACCCCATGAGACTGTGGTTTTCTCTGTCGATGGTGGTCCGAGGTCGTTCCCACTGCACAGATTCATGCGCCAGGGCCTCCTACAGACAATGCACTTTGATTTATTGCGCTATCTCTAATAGCACCCGAGATATCACCAGATATATATTGGATTTTCCCCTGACCCTGAGTGTCCGGCACCATGAGACTGTGGTTTTCTCGTCCCCTGGTTGTCCGAGGTCGTTCCCACTGCACAGATTCAGGCGCCAGGGCCTCCTACAGACAGTGCACTTTGATTTATTGCGCTATCTGTAATAGCACCAGTGATATCACCAGATATATATTGGATTTTACCCTGACCCTGAGTGTCCGGCCCCATGAGACTGTGGTTTTCTCGTCCCCTGTTTGTCCGAGGTCGTTCCCACTGCACAGATTCAGGCGCCAGGGTCTCCTACAGACAATGCACTTTGATTTATTGCGCTATCTGTAATAGCACCCGAGATATCACCAGATATATATTGGATTTTTCACTGACCCTGAGTGTCCGGCACCTCGGGACGGTGGTTTCCTCGGCCCGTGGTTGTCCAAGGTCGTCCCCGCTGCACAGATTCATGCGACAGGGCCTCCTGCAGATAATGCACTTTGATTTATTGCGCTATCTGTAATAGCACCCGAGATATCACCAGATATATATTGGATTTTCCCCTGACCCTGAGTGTACGGCCCCATGAGACTGGTTTTCTCGTCCCCGGGTTGTCCGAGGTCGTTCCCACTGCACAGATTCAGGCGCCAGGGCCTCCTACAGACAATGCACTTTGATTTATTGCGCTATCTGTAATAGCACCCGAGATATCACCAGATATATATTGGATTTTACCCTGACCCTGAGTGTCCGGCACCTCGGGACGGTGGTTTTCTCGGCCCCTGGTGGTCCGAGGTCGTTCCCGCTGCACAGATTCATGCGCCAGGGCCTCCTGCAGACAATGCACTTTGATTTATTGCGCTATCTGTAATAGCACCCGAGATATCACCAGATATATATTGGACTTTTCACTGACCCTAAGTGTCCGGCGCCTCGGGACGGTGGTTTTCTCGGCCCCTGGTGGTCCGATGTCGTTCCCGCTGCACAGATTCATGCGCCAGGGCCTCCTGCAGATAATTCACTTTGGTTTATTGCGCTGTCTCTAATAGCACTCAAGATATCGCCAGATATATATTGGATTCTTCCAAGACCCTGAGTGTCCGGCCCCTCGGGACGGTGGTTTTCTCGGCCCCTGGTGGTCCGAGGTCGTTCCCGCTGCCCAGATTCATGCGCCAGGGCCTCCAACAGACAATGCACTTTGATTTATTACGCTATCTGTAATAGCACCCGAGATATCACCAGATATATATTGGATTTTCCCCTGACCCTGAGTGTCCGGCCCCATGAGACTGCGGCTTTCTCGGCCTCTGGTGGTCCGAGGTCGTTCCCGCTGCACAGATTCATGCGCCAGGGCCTCCTACAGACAATGCACTTTGATTTATTGCGCTATCTGTAATAGCACCAGAGATATCACCAGATATATATTGGATTTTACCCTGACCCTGAGGTACCGGCCCCATGAGACGGTGGTTGTCTCGGCCCCTGGTGGTCCGAGGGCGGTCCCGTTCCACAAATTCATGCGCCAGGGCCTCCTGCAGATAATTCACTTTGGTTTACTGCGCTATCTCTAACAATACCCGAGATATCACCAGATATATATTGGATTTTTCCCTGACCCTGAGTGTCCGACCCCATGAGACTGTGGTTTTCTCTGTCGATGGTGGTCCGAGGTCGTTCCCACTGCACAGATTCATGCGCCAGGGCCTCCTACAGACAATGCACTTTGATTTATTGCGCTATCTCTAATAGCACCCGAGATATCACCAGATATATATTGGATTTTCCCCTGACCCTGAGTGTCCGGCACCATGAGACTGTGGTTTTCTCGTCCCCTGGTTGTCCGAGGTCGTTCCCACTGCACAGATTCAGGCGCCAGGGCCTCCTACAGACAATGCACTTTGATTTATTGCGCTATCTGTAATAGCACCGGAGATATCAACAGATATATATTGGATTTTCCCCTGACCCTGAGTGTCCGGCCCCATGAGACTGTGGTTTACTCGGCCCCTGGTGGTCCGAGGTCGTTGCCGTTGCACAGATTCATGCGCCAGGGCCTCCTGCAGATAATTCACTTTGGTTTATTGCCCTATCTCTAATAGCACCCGAGATATCACCAGATATATATTGGATTTTTCACTGACCCTAAGTGTCCGGCCCCTCGGGACGGTGGTTTTCTCGGCCCCTGGTGGTCCGAGGTCGTTCCCGCTGCACAGATTCGTGCGCCAGGGCCTCCTACATACAATGCACTTTGATTTATTGCGCTATCTGTAATAGCACCCGAGATATCACCAGATATATATTGGATTTTCCCCTGACCCTGAGTGTCCGGCCCCATGAGACGGTGGTTTTCTCGTCCCCTGGTTGTCCGAGGTCGTTCCCACTGCACAGATTCAGGCGCCAGGGCCTCCTACAGACAATGCACTTTGATTTATTGCGCTATCTGTAATAGCACCCGAGATATCACCAGATATATATTGGATTTTTCACTGACCCTAAGTGTCCGGCGCCTCGGGACGGTGGTTTTCTCGGCCCCTGGTGGTCCGAGGTCGTTCCCGCTGCACAGATTCATGCGCCAGGGCCTCCTGCAGATAATTCACTTTGATTTATTGCGCTATCTGTAATAGCACCCGAGATATCACCAGATATATATTGGATTTTACCCTGACCCTGAGTGTCCGGCCCCATGAGACGGTGGTTGTCTCGGCCCCTCGTGGTCCGAGGTCGTTCCCGCTGCACAGGTTCAGGCGCCAGGGCCTGCTACAGACAATGCACTTTGATTTATTGCGCTATCTGTAATAGCACCCGAGATATCACCAGATATATATTGGATTTTTCCCTGACGCTGAGTGTCCGGCCCCATGAGACGGTGGTTTCCTCGGCCCGTGGTGGTCCAAGGTCGTCCCCGCTGCACAGATTCATGCGCCAGAGCCTCCTGCAGATAATGCACTTTGATTTATTGCGCTATCTGTAATAGCACCCGAGATATCACCAGATATATATTGGATTTTCCCCTGACCCTGAGTGTACGGCCCCATGAGACTGGTTTTCTCGTCCCCTGGTTGTCCGAGGTCGTTCCCACTGCACAGATTCAGGCGCCAGGGCCTCCTACAGACAATGCACTTTGATTTATTGCGCTATCTGTAATAGCACCCGAGATATCACCAGATACATATTGGATTTTACCCTGACCCTGAGTGTCCGGCGCCTCGGGACGGTGGTTTTCTCGGCCCCTGGTGGTCCGAGGTCGTTCCCGCTGCACAGATTCATGCGCCAGGGCCTCCCTCAGACAATGCACTTTGATTTATTGCGCTATCTGTAATAGCACCCGAGATATCACCAGATATATATTGGATTTTTCACTGACCCTAAGTGTCCGGCGCCTCGGGACGGTGGTTTTCTCGGCCCCTGGTGGTCCGAGGACGTTCCCGCTGCCCAGATTCGTGCGCCAGGGCCTCCAACAGACAATGCACTTTGATTTATTACGCTATCTGTAATAGCACCCGAGATATCACCAGATATATATTGGATTTTCCCCTGACCCTGAGTGTCCGGCCCCATGAGACTGTGGTTTACTCGGCCCATGGCGGTCCGAGGTCGTTCCCGTTGCACAGATTCATGCGCCAGGGCCTCCTGCAGATAATTCACTTTGATTTATTGCGCTATCTGTAATAGCACCCGAGATATCACCAGATATATATTGGATTTTACCCTGACCCTGAGTGTCCGGCCCCATGAGACGGTGGTTGTCTCGGCCCCTGGTGGTCCGAGGTCGTTCCCGCTGCACAGATTCAGGCGCCAGGGCCTCCTACAGACAATGCACTTTGATTTATTGCGCTATCTGTAATAGCAGCCGAGATATCACCAGATATATATTGGATTTTCCCCTGACCCTGAGTGTCCGGCCCCATGAGACTGGTTTTCTCGGCCCCTGGTGGTCCGAGATCTTTCCCGCTGCACAGATTCATGCGCCAGGGCGTCCTACAGACAATGCACTTTGATTTATTGCGCTATCTGTAATAGCACCCAAGATATCACCAGATATATATTGGATTTTTCACTGACTCTGAGTGTCCGGCCCCATGAGACGGTGGTTTTCTCGGCCGCTCGAGGTCCGAGGTCGTTCCCGCTGCACAGATTCGTGCGCCAGGGCCTCCTACAGACAATGCACTTTGATTTATTGCGCTATCTGTAATAGCACCCGAGATATCACCAGATATATATTGGATTTTCCCCTGACCCTGAGTGTCCGGCCCCATGAGACTGTGGTTTAGTCGGCCCCTGGTGGTCCGAGGTCGGTCCCGTTCCACAAATTCATGCGCCAGGGCCTCCTGCAGATAATTCACTTTGGTTTACTGCGCTATCTCTAATAATACCCGAGATATCACCAGATATATATTGGATTTTTCCCTGACCCTGAGTGTCCGACCCCATGAGACTGTGGTTTTCTCTGTCGATGGTGGTCCGAGGTCGTTCCCACTGCACAGATTCATGCGCCAGGGCCTCCTACAGACAATGCACTTTGATTTATTGCGCTATCTCTAATAGCACCCGAGATATCACCAGATATATATTGGATTTTCCCCTGACCCTGAGTGTCCGGCACCATGAGACTGTGGTTTTCTCGTCCCCTGGTTGTCCGAGGTCGTTCCCACTGCACAGATTCAGGCGCCAGGGCCTCCTACAGACAGTGCACTTTGATTTATTGCGCTATCTGTAATAGCACCAGTGATATCACCAGATATATATTGGATTTTACCCTGACCCTGAGTGTCCGGCCCCATGAGACTGTGGTTTTCTCGTCCCCTGGTTGTCCGAGGTCGTTCCCACTGCACAGATTCATGCGCCAGGGCCTCCTACAGACAATGCACTTTGATTTATTGCGCTATCTGTAATAGCACCCGAGATATCACCAGATATATATTGGATTTTTCACTGACCCTAAGTGTCCGGCGCCTCGGGACGGTGGTTTTCTCGGCCCCTGGTGGTCCGAGGTCGTTCCCGCTGCACAGACTCATGCGCCAGGGCCTCCTACAGACAATGCACTTTGATTTATTGCGCTATCTGTAATAGCACCCGAGATATCACCAGATATATATTGGATTTTTCACTGACCCTAAGTGTCCGGCGCCTCGGGACGGTGGTTTTCTCGGCCCCTGGTGGTCCGAGGTCGTTCCCGCTGCACAGATTCATGCGCCAGGGCCTCCTGCAGATAATTCACTTTGATTTATTGCGCTATCTGTAATAGCACCAGAGATATCACCAGATATATATTGGATTTTCCCCTGACCCTGAGTGTACGGCCCCATGAGACTGGTTTTCTCGTCCCCTGGTTGTCCGAGGTCGTTCCCACTGCACAGATTCAGGCGCCAGGGCCTCCTACAGACAATGCACTTTGATTTATTGCGCTATCTGTAATAGCACCCGAGATATCACCAGATATATATTGGATTTTACCCTGACCCTGAGTGTCCGGCGCCTCGGGACGGTGGTTTTCTCGGCCCCTGGTGGTCCGAGGTCGTTCCCGCTGCACAGATTCATGCGCCAGGGCCTCCTGCAGACAATGCACTTTGATTTATTGCGCTATCTGTAATAGCACCCGAGATATCACCAGATATATATTGGACTTTTCACTGACCCTAAGTGTCCGGCGCCTCGGGACGGTGGTTTTCTCGGCCCCTGGTGGTCCGAGGTCGTTCCCGCTGCCCAGATTCGTGCGCCAGGGCCTCCAACAGACAATGCACTTTGATTTATTACGCTATCTGTAATAGCACCCGAGGTATCACCAGATATATATTGGATTTTCCCCTGACCCTGAGTGTCCGGCCCCATGAGACTGCGGCTTTCTCGGCCTCTGGTGGTCCGAGGTCGTTCCCGCTGCACAGATTCATGCGCCAGGGCCTCCTACAGACAATGCACTTTGATTTATTGCGCTATCAGTAATAGCACCAGAGATATCACCAGATATATATTGGATTTTACCCTGACCCTGAGGTACCGGCCCCATGAGACGGTGGTTGTCTCGGCCCCTGGAGGTCCGAGGTCGTTCCCGCTGCACAGATTCATGCGCCAGGGCCTCCTACAGACAATGCACTTTGATTTATTGCGCTATCTCTAATAGCACCCGAGATATCACCAGATATATATTGGATTTTCCCCTGACCGTGAGTGTCCGGCCCCATGAGCCTGTGGTTTTCTCGTCCCCTGATTTGACCGAGGTCGTTCCCACTGCACAGATTCAGGCGCCAGGGCCTCCTACAGACAATGCACTTTGATTTATTGCGCTATCTGTAATAGCAGCCGAGATATCACCAGATATATATTGGATTTTCCCCTGACCCTGAGTGTCCGGCCCCATGAGACTGGTTTTCTCGGCCCCTGGTGGTCCGAGATCTTTCCCGCTGCACAGATTCATGCGCTAGGGCGTCCTACAGACAATGCACTTTGATTTATTGCGCTATCTGTAATAGCACCCAAGATATCACCAGATATATATTGGATTTTTCACTGACTCTGAGTGTCCGGCCCCATGGGACGGTGGTTTTCTCGGCCGCTCGTGGTCCGAGGTCGTTCCTGCTGCACAGATTCGTGCGCCAGGGCCTCCTACAGACAATGCACTTTGATTTATTGCGCTATCTGTAATAGCACCCGAGATATCACCAGATATATATTGGATTTTCCCCTGACCCTGAGTGTCCGGCCCCATGAGACTGTGGTTTAGTCGGCCCCTGGTGGTCCGAGGGCG
Source organism: Nomia melanderi (assembly GCF_051020985.1). Lineage (NCBI taxonomy): Eukaryota > Metazoa > Arthropoda > Insecta > Hymenoptera > Halictidae > Nomia > Nomia melanderi. Next base: position 290,875 of record NW_027475170.1, on the reverse strand, counting down.
GTCCCGTTCCACAAATTCATGCGCCAGGGCCTCCTGCAGATAATTCACTTTGGTTTACTGCGCTATCTCTAACAATACCCGAGATATCACCAGATATATATTGGATTTTTCCCTGACCCTGAGTGTCCGACCCCATGAGACTGTGGTTTTCTCTGTCGATGGTGGTCCGAGGTCGTTCCCACTGCACAGATTCATGCGCCAGGGCCTCCTACAGACAATGCACTTTGATTTATTGCGCTATCTCTAATAGCACTCGAGATATCACCAGATATATATTGGATTTTCCCCTGACCCTGAGTGTCCGGCACCATGAGACTGTGGTTTTCTCGTCCCCTGGTTGTCCGAGGTCGTTCCCACTGCACAGATTCAGGCGCCAGGGCCTCCTACAGACAATGCACTTTGATTTATTGCGCTATCTGTTATAGCACCCGAGATATCAACAGATATATATTGGATTTTCCCCTGACCCTGAGTGTCCGGCCCCATGAGACTGTGGTTTACTCGGCCCCTGGTGGTCCGAGGTCGTTGCCGTTGCACAGATTCATGCGCCAGGGCCTCCTGCAGATAATTCACTTTGGTTTATTGCCCTATCTCTAATAGCACCCGAGATATCACCAGATATATATTGGATTTTTCACTGACCCTAAGTGTCCGGCCCCTCGGGACGGTGGTTTTCTCGGCCCCTGGTGGTCCGAGGTCGTTCCCGCTGCACAGATTCGTGCGCCAGGGCCTCCTACATACAATGCACTTTGATTTATTGCGCTATCTGTAATAGCACCCGAGATATCACCAGATATATATTGGATTTTCCCCTGACCCTGAGTGTCCGGCCCCATGAGACGGTGGTTTCCTCGGCCCGTGGTGGTCCAAGGTCGTCCCCGCTGCACAGATTCATGCGCCAGGGCCTCCTGCAGATAATGCACTTTGATTTATTGCGCTATCTGTAATAGCACCCGAGATATCACCAGATATATATTGGATTTTCCCCTGACCCTGAGTGTACGGCCCCATGAGACTGGTTTTCTCGTCCCCTGGTTGTCCGAGGTCGTTCCCACTGCACAGATTCAGGCGCCAGGGCCTCCTACAGACAATGCACTTTGATTTATTGCGCTATCTGTAATAGCACCCGAGATATCAGCAGATGTATATTGGATTTTACCCTGACCCTGAGTGTCCGGCCCCATGAGACTGTGGTTTAGTCGGCCCCTGGTGGTCCGAGGTCGGTCCCGTTCCACAAATTCATGCGCCAGGGCCTCCTGCAGATAATTCACTTTGGTTTACTGCGCTATCTCTAATAATACCCGAGATATCACCAGATATATATTGGATTTTTCCCTGACCCTGAGTGTCCGACCCCATGAGACTGTGGTTTTCTCTGTCGATGGTGGTCCGAGGTCGTTCCCACTGCACAGATTCATGCGCCAGGGCCTCCTACAGACAATGCACTTTGACTTATTGCGCTATCTCTAATAGCACCCGAGATATCACCAGATATATATTGGATTTGCCCCTGACCCTGAGTGTCCGGCCCCACGAGACTGTGGTTTACTCGGCCCATGGCGGTCCGAGGTCGTTCCCGTTGCACAGATTCATGCGCCAGGGCCTCCTGCAGACAATTCACTTTGATTTATTGCGCTATCTGTAATAGCACCCGAGATATCACCAGATATATATTGGATTTTCCCCTGACCCTGAGTGTCCGGCCCCATGAGACTGGTTTTCTCGGCCCCTGGTGGTCCGAGATCATTCCCGCTGCACAGATTCATGCGCCAGGGCGTCCTACAGACAATGCACTTTGATTTATTGCGCTATATGTAATAGCACCCGAGATATCACCAGATATATATTGGATTTTTCCCTGACCCTGAGTGTCCGGCCCCATGAGACGGTGGTTTTTTCGGCCCCTGGTGATCCGAGGTCGTTCCCGTTGCACAGATTCATGCGCCAGGGCCTCCTGCAGATAATTCACTTTGGTTTATTGCGCTATCTCTAATAGCACCCGAGATATCACCAGATATATATTGGATTTTTCCCTGACCCTGAGTGTCCGGCCCCATGAGACGGTGGTTTTCTCGGCCCCTGGTGGTCCGAGGTCGTTCCCGCAGCACAGATGCATGCGCCAGGGCCTCCTGCATATAAATTACTTTGGTTTATTGCGCTATCTCTAATAGCACCCGAGATATCACCAGATATATATTGGATTTTCCCCTGACCCTGAGTGTCCGGCCACATGAGACTGTGGTTTTTTCGGCCCCTGGTTGTCCGAGGTCGTGCCCGCTGCACAGATTCAGGCGCCAGGGCCTCCTGCAGATAACTCACTTTGGTTTATTGCGCTATCTCTAATAGCACCCGAGATGTCACCAGATATATATTGGATTTTTCCCTGACCCTGAGTGTCCGGCCCCATGAGACGGTGGTTTTCTCGTCCCCTGATTTGACCGAGGTCGTTCCCACTGCACAGATTCAGGCGCCAGGGCCTCCTACAGACAATGCACTTTGATTTATTGCGCTATCTGTAATAGCAGCCGAGATATCACCAGATATATATTGGATTTTCCCCTGACCCTGAGTGTCCGGCCCCATGAGACTGGTTTTCTCGGCCCCTGGTGGTCCGAGATCTTTCCCGCTGCACAGATTCATGCGCCAGGGCGTCCTACAGACAATGCACTTTGATTTATTGCGCTATCTGTAATAGCACCCAAGATATCACCAGATATATATTGGATTTTTCACTGACTCTGAGTTTCCGGCCCCATGAGACGGTGGTTTTCTCGGCCGCTCGTGGGCCGAGGTCGTTCCCGCTGCACAGATTCGTGCGCCAGGGCCTCCTACAGACAATGCACTTTGATTTATTGCGCTATCTGTAATAGCACCCGAGATAACACCAGATATATATTGGATTTTCCCCTGACCCTGAGTGTCCGGCCCCATGAGACTGTGGTTTAGTCGGCCCCTGGTGGTCCGAGGTCGGTCCCGTTCCACAAATTCATGCGCCAGGGCCTCCTGCAGATAATTCACTTTGGTTTACTGCGCTATCTCTAATAATACCCGAGATATCACCAGATATATATTGGATTTTTCCCTGACCCTGAGTGTCCGACCCCATGAGACTGTGGTTTTCTCTGTCGATGGTGGTCCGAGGTCGTTCCCACTGCACAGATTCATGCGCCAGGGCCTCCTACAGACAATGCACTTTGATTTATTGCGCTATCTCTAATAGCACCCGAGATATCACCAGATATATATTGGATTTTCCCCTGACCCTGAGTGTCCGGCACCATGAGACTGTGGTTTTCTCGTCCCCTGGTTGTCCGAGGTCGTTCCCACTGCACAGATTCAGGCGCCAGGGCCTCCTACAGACAGTGCACTTTGATTTATTGCGCTATCTGTAATAGCACCAGTGATATCACCAGATATATATTGGATTTTACCCTGACCCTGAGTGTCCGGCCCCATGAGACTGTGGTTTTCTCGTCCCCTGGTTGTCCGAGGTCGTTCCCACTGCACAGATTCATGCGCCAGGGCCTCCTACAGACAATGCACTTTGATTTATTGCGCTATCTGTAATAGCACCCGAGATATCACCAGATATATATTGGATTTTTCACTGACCCTAAGTGTCCGGCGCCTCGGGACGGTGGTTTTCTCGGCCCCTGGTGGTCCGAGGTCGTTCCCGCTGCACAGACTCATGCGCCAGGGCCTCCTACAGACAATGCACTTTGATTTATTGCGCTATCTGTAATAGCACCCGAGATATCACCAGATATATATTGGATTTTTCACTGACCCTAAGTGTCCGGCGCCTCGGGACGGTGGTTTTCTCGGCCCCTGGTGGTCCGAGGTCGTTCCCGCTGCACAGATTCATGCGCCAGGGCCTCCTGCAGATAATTCACTTTGATTTATTGCGCTATCTGTAATAGCACCCGAGATATCACCAGATATATATTGGATTTTACCCTGACCCTGAGTGTCCGGCCCCATGAGACGGTGGTTGTCTCGGCCCCTCGTGGTCCGAGGTCGTTCCCGCTGCACAGGTTCAGGCGCCAGGGCCTCCTACAGACAATGCACTTTGATTTATTGCGCTATCTGTAATATCACCCGAGATATCACCAGATATATATTGGATTTTTCCCTGACCCTGAGTGTCCGGCCCCATGAGACGGTGGTTTCCTCGGCCCGTGGTTGTCCAAGGTCGTCCCCGCTGCACAGATTCTTGCGCCAGGGCCTCCTGCAGATAATGCACTTTGATTTATTGCGCTATCTGTAATAGCACCCGAGATATCACCAGATATATATTGGATTTTCCCCTGACCCTGAGTGTACGGCCCCATGAGACTGGTTTTCTCGTCCCCTGGTTGTCCGAGGTCGTTCCCACTGCACAGATTCAGGCGCCAGGGCCTCCTACAGACAATGCACTTTGATTTATTGCGCTATCTGTAATAGCACCCGAGATATCACCAGATATATATTGGATTTTACCCTGACCCTGAGTGTCCGACGCCACGGGACGGTGGTTTTCTCGGCCCCTGGTGGTCCGAGGTCGTTCCCGCTGCACAGATTCATGCGCCAGGGCCTCCTGCAGACAATGCACTTTGATTTATTGCGCTATCTGTAATAGCACCCGAGATATCACCAGATATATATTGGACTTTTCACTGACCCTAAGTGTCCGGCGCCTCGGGACGGTGGTTTTCTCGGCCCCTGGTGGTCCGAGGTCGTTCCCGCTGCACAGATTCATGCGCCAGGGCCTCCTGCAGATAATTCACTTTGGTTTATTGCGCTATCTCTAATAGCACTCAAGATATCGCCAGATATATATTGGATTCTTCCAAGACCCTGAGTGTCCGGCCCCTCGGGACGGTGGTTTTCTCGGCCCCTGGTGGTCCGAGGTCGTTCCCGCTGCCCAGATTCGTGCTCCAGGGCCTCCAACAGACAATGCACTTTGATTTATTACGCTATCTGTAATAGCACCCGAGATATCACCAGATATATATTGGATTTTTCCCTGACCCTGAGTGTCCGACCCCATGAGACTGTGGTTTTCTCTGTCGATGGTGGTCCGAGGTCGTTCCCACTGCACAGATTCAGGCGCCAGGGCCTCCTACAGACAGTGCACTTTGATTTATTGCGCTATCTGTAATAGCACCAGTGATATCACCAGATATATATTGGATTTTACCCTGACCCTGAGTGTCCGGCCCCATGAGACTGTGGTTTTCTCGTCCCCTGGTTGTCCGAGGTCGTTCCCACTGCACAGATTCATGCGCCAGGGCCTCCTACAGACAATGCACTTTGATTTATTGCGCTATCTGTAATAGCACCCGAGATATCACCAGATATATATTGGATTTTTCACTGACCCTAAGTGTCCGGCGCCTCGGGACGGTGGTTTTCTCGTCCCCTGGTTGTCCGAGGTCGTTCCCGCTGCACAGACTCATGCGCCAGGGCCTCCTACAGACAATGCACTTTGATTTATTGCGCTATCTGTAATAGCACCCGAGATATCACCAGATATATATTGGATTTTTCACTGACCCTAAGTGTCCGGCGCCTCGGGACGGTGGTTTTCTCGGCCCCTGGTGGTCCGAGGTCGTTCCCGCTGCACAGATTCATGCGCCAGGGCCTCCTGCAGATAATTCACTTTGATTTATTGCGCTATCTGTAATAGCACCCGAGATATCACCAGATATATATTGGATTTTACCCTGACCCTGAGTGTCCGGCCCCATGAGACGGTGGTTTCCTCGGCCCGTGGTTGTCCAAGGTCGTCCCCGCTGCACAGATTCATGCGCCAGGGCCTCCTGCAGATAATGCACTTAGGTTTATTGCGCTATCTCTAATAGCACCCGAGATATCACCAGATATATATTGGATTTTCCCCTGACCGTGAGTGTCCGGCCCCATGAGACTGTGGTTTTCTCGTCCCCTGATTTGACAGAGGTCGTTCCCACTGCACAGATTCAGGAGCCAGGGCCTCCTACAGACAATGCACTTTGATTTATTGCGCTATCTGTAATAGCAGCCGAGATATCACCAGATATATATTGGATTTTCCCCTGACCCTGAGTGTCCGGCCCCATGAGACTGGTTTTCACGGCCCCTGGTGGTCCGAGATCTTTCCCGCTGCACAGATTCATGCGCCAGGGCGTCCTACAGACAATTCACTTTGATTTATTGCGCTATCTGTAATAGCACCCAAGATATCACCAGATATATATTGGATTTTTCACTGACTCTGAGTGTCCGGCGCCTCGGGACGGTGTTTTTCTCGGCCACCGGTGGTCCGAGGTCGTTCCCGCTGCACAGATTCGTGCGCCAGGGCCTCCTACAGACAATGCACTTTGATTTATTACGCTATCTGTAATAGCACCCGAGATATCACCAGATATATATTGGATTTTCCCCTGACCGTGAGTGTCCGGCCCCATGAGACTGTGGTTTTCTCGTCCCCTGATTTGACCGAGGTCGTTCCCACTGCACAGATTCAGGCGCCAGGGCCTCCTACAGACAATGCACTTTGATTTATTGCGCTATCTGTAATAGCACCCGAGATATCACCAGATATATATTGGATTTTCCCCTGACCCTGAGTGTCCGGCCCCATGAGACTGGTTTTCTCGGCCCCTGGTGGTCCGAGATCTTTCCCGCTGCACAGATTCATGCGCCAGGGCGTCCTACAGACAATGCACTTTGATTTATTGCGCTATCTGTAATAGCACCCGAGATATCACCAGATATATATTGGATTTTCCCCTGACCCTGAGTGTCCGGCCCCATGAGAATGTGGTTTAGTCGGCCCCTGGTGGTCCGAGGTCGGTCCCGTTCCACAAATTCATGCGCCAGGGCCTCCTGCAGATAATTCACTTTGGTTTACTGCGCTATCTCTAATAATACCCGAGATATCACCAGATATATATTGGATTTTTCCCTGACCCTGAGTGTCCGACCCCATGAGACTGTGGTTTTCTCTGTCGATGGTGGTCCGAGGTCGTTCCCACTGCACAGATTCATGCGCCAGGGCCTCCTACAGACAATGCACTTTGACTTATTGCGCTATCTCTAATAGCACCCGAGATATCACCAGATATATATTGGATTTGCCCCTGACCCTGAGTGTCCGGCCCCATGAGACTGTGGTTTTCTCGTCCCCTGGTTGTCCGAGGTCGTTCCCACTGCACAGATTCAGGCGCCAGGGCCTCCTACAGACAATGCACTTTGATTTATTGCGCTATCTGTAATAGCACCCTAGATATCACCAGATATATATTGGATTTTCCCCTGACCCTGAATGTCCGGCCCCATGAGACTGGTTTTCTCGGCCCCTGGTGGTCCGAGATCTTTCCCGCTGCACAGATTCATGCGCCAGGGCGTCCTACAGACAATGCACTTTGATTTATTGCGCTATCTGTAATAGCACCCGAGATATCACCAGATATATATTGGATTTTCCCCTGACCCTGAGTGTCCGGCCCCATGAGACTGTGGTTTAGTCGGCCCCTGGTGGTCCGAGGTCGGTCCCGTTCCACAAATTCATGCGCCAGGGCCTCCTGCAGATAATTCACTTTGGTTTACTGCGCTATCTCTAATAATACCCGAGATATCACCAGATATATATTGGATTTTTCCCTGACCCTGAGTGTCCGACCCCATGAGACTGTGGTTTTCTCTGTCGATGGTGGTCCGAGGTCGTTCCCACTGCACAGATTCATGCGCCAGGGCCTCCTACAGACAATGCACTTTGACTTATTGCGCTATCTCTAATAGCACCCGAGATATCACCAGATATATATTGGATTTGCCACTGACCCTGAGTGTCCGGCCCCATGAGACTGTGGTTTTCTCGTCCCATGGTTGTCCGAGGTCGTTCCCACTGCACAGATTCAGGCGCCAGGGCCTCCTACAGACAATGCACTTTGATTTATTGCGCTATCTGTAATAGCACCAGAGATATCACCAGATATATATTGGATTTTACCCTGACCCTGAGTGTCCGGCCCCATGAGACTGTGGTTTTCTCGTCCCCTGGTTGTGCGAGGTCGTTCCCACTGCACAGATTCATGCGCCAGGGCCTCCTGCAGATAATTCACTTTGGTTTATTGCGCTATCTCTAATAGCACTCAAGATATCGCCAGAGATATATTGGATTCTTCCAAGACCCTGAGTGTCCGGCCCCTCGGGACGGTGGTTTTCTCGGCCCCTGGTGGTCCGAGGTCGTTCCCGCTGCACAGATTCGTGCGCCAGGGCCTCCTGCAGACAATTCACTTTGATTTATTGCGCTATCTGTAATAGCACCCGAGTTATCACCGGATATATATTGGATTTTCCCCTGACCCTGAGTGTCCGGCCCCACGAGGCTGTGGTTTACTCGGCCCATGGCTGTCCGAGGTCGTTCCCGTTGCACAGATTCATGCGCCAGGGCCTCCTGCAGACAATTCACTTTGATTTATTGCGCTATCTGTAATAGCACCCGAGTTATCACCAGATATATATTGGATTTTACCCTGATCCTGAGTGTCCGGCCCCATGGGACGGTGGTTGTCTCGGCCCCTGGAGGTCCGAGGACGTTCCCGCTGCACAGATTCATGCGCCAGTGCCTCCTGCAGATAATTCACTTTGGTTTACCGCGCTATCTGTAATAGCACCCGAGATATCACCAGATATATATTGGATTTTCCCCTGACCCTGAGTGTCCGGCCCCATGAGACTGGTTTTCTCGGCCCCTGGTGGTCCGAGATCTTTCCCGCTGCACAGATTCATGCGCCAGGGCGTCCTACAGACAATGCACTTTGATTTATTGCGCTATCTGTAATAGCACCCAAGATATCACCAGATATATATTGGATTTTTCACTGACTCTGAGTGTCTGGCCCCATGAGACGGTGGTTTTCTCGGCCCCTGGTGGTCCGAGGTCGTTCCCGCTGCTCAGATGCATGCGCCAGGGCCTCTTACAGATAATTCACTTTGGTTTATTGCGCTGTATCTAATAGGACCCGAGATATCACCAGATATATATTGGATTTTCCCCTGACCCTGAGTGTCCGGCCCCATTAGACTGTGGTTTCCTCGGCCCCTGGTGGTCCGAGGTCGTTCCCGCTGCCCCGATTCATGCGCCAGGGCCTCCTGCAGATAATTCACTTTCGTATATTGCGCTATCTCCAATAGCACCCGAGATATCACCAGATATATACTGGATTTTTCCCTAACCCTGAGTGTCCGGCCCGATGGGACGGTGGTTGTCTCGGCCCCTGGTGGTCGGAGGTCGTTCCCGCTGCACAGATGCATGCGCCAGGGCCTCCTGAAGATAATTCACTTTCGTTTATTGCGCTATCTCTAATAGCACCCGAGATATCACCAGATATATATTGGATTTTTCCCTTACCCTGAGTGTCCGGCCCCATGAGACGGTGGTTTTCTCGGCCCCTGGTGGTCCTAGGTCGTTCCCGCTGCACGGATGCATGCGCCAGGGCCTCCTGCAGATAATTCCCGTTGGCTTATTGCGCTATCTCTAATAGCACCCGAGATATCACCAGATATATATTGGGTTTTTCCCTGACCCTTATAGTCCGGCCCCATGAGACGGTGATTTTCTCGGCACCTGGTGGTCCGTGGTCGTTCCCGCTGCACAGAATCATGCGCCAGGGCTTCCTGCAGACAATGCACTTTGGTTTATTGCGCTATCTCTAATAGCACCCGAGATATCACCACATATATATTGGATTTTCCCCTGACTCTGTGTGTCCGGCCACATGAGACGGTGGTTTTCTCGGCCCCTGGTGGTCCGAGGTCGTTCCCGCTGCACAGATTCATGCACCAGGGCCTCTTGCAGACAATTCACTTTGGTTTATTGCGCTATCGCTAATAGCAACCGAGATATCACCAGATATATATTGGATTTTTCCCTGACCATGACAGTAAGGTCCCATGAGACGGTGGTTTTATCGGCCCCTGGTGGTCCGAGGTTGTTCCCGCTGCACAGACTCATGCAACAGGGCCTCCTACAGACAGTGCACTTTGATTTATTGCGCTATATGTAATAGCACCCGAGATATCACCTGATATATATTGGATATTTCCCTCACCCTGAGTGTCCAGCCCCAAGAGACGGTGGTTTTCTCGGCCCCTGGTGGTCCGAGGTCGATCCCGCTGCACAGATTCATGCGCCAGGGTCTCCTACAGACAATGCACTTTGATTTATTGCGCTATCTCTAATAGCACCCGAGATATCACCAGATATATATTGGATTTTCCCCTGACCCTGAGTGTCCGGCCCCATGAGACTGGTTTTCTCGGCCCCTGGTGGTCCGAGATCTTTCCCGCTGCACAGATTCATGCGCCAGGGCGTCCTACAGACAATTCACTTTGATTTATTGCGCTATCTGTAATAGCACCCAAGATATCACCAGATATATATTGGATTTTTCACTGACTCTGAGTGTCCGGCCCCATGAGACGGTGGTTTTCTCGGCCGCTCGTGGTCCGAGGTCGTTCCCGCTGCACAGATTCGTGCGCCAGGGCCTCCTACAGAGAATGCACTTTGATTTATTGCGCTATCTGTAATAGCACCCGAGATATCACCAGATATATATTGGATTTTCCCCTGACCCTGAGTGTCCGGCCCCATGAGACTGTGGTTTAGTCGGCCCCTGGTGGTCCGAGGTCGGCCCGTTCCACAAATTCATGCGCCAGGGCCTCCTGCAGATAATTCACTTTGGTTTACTGCGCTATCTCTATTAATACCCGAGATATCAAAAGATATATATTGGATTTTTCCCTGACCCTGATTGTCCGACCCCATGAGACTGTGGTTTTCTCTGTCGATGGTGGTCCGAGGTCGTTCCCACTGCACAGATTCATGCGCCAGGGCCTCCTACAGACAATGCACTTTGATTTATTGCGCTATCTCTAATAGCACCCGAGATATCACCAGATATATATTGGATTTTCCCCTGACCCTGAGTGTCCGGCACCATGAGACTGTGGTTTTCTCGTCCCCTGGTTGTCCGAGGTCGTTCCCGCTGCACAGGTTCAGGCGCCAGGGCCTCCTACAGACAATGCACTTTGATTTATTGCGCTATCTGTAATAGCACCAGAGATATCACCAGATATATATTGGATTTTACCCTGACCCTGAGTGTCCGGCCCCATGAGACTGTGGTTTTCTCGTCCACTGGTTGTCCGAGGTCGTTCCCACTGCACAGATTCAGGCGCCAGGGCCTCCTACAGACAATCCACTTTGATTTATTGCGCTATCTGTAATAGCACCCGAGATATCACCAGATATATATTGGATTTTTCACTGTCCCTAAGTGTCCGGCGCCTCGGGACGGTGGTTTTCTCGGCCCCTGGTGGTCCGAGGTCGTTCCCGCTGCACAGATTCATGCGCCAGGGCCTCCTGCAGATAATTCACTTTGGTTTATTGCGCTATCTCTAATAGCACTCAAGATATCGCCAGATATATATTGGATTCTTCCAAGACCCTGAGTGTCCGGCGCCTCGGGACGGTGGTTTTCTCGGCCACCGGTGGTCCGAGGTCGTTCCCGCTGCACAGATTCGTGCGCCAGGGCCTCCTACAGACAATGCACTTTGATTTATTACGCTATCTGTAATAGCACCCGAGATATCACCAGATATATATTGGATTTTCCCCTGACCCTGAGTGTCCGGCCCCATGAGACTGTGGTTTACTCGGCCCAAGGCGGTCCGAGGTCGTTCCCGTTGCACAAATTCATGCGCCAGGGCCTCCTGCAGATAATTCACTTTGGTTTATTGCCCTATCTCTAATAGCACCCGAGATATCACCAGATATATATTGGATTTTTCACTGACCCTAAGTGTCCGGCCCCTCGGGACGGTGGTTTTCTCGGCCCCTGGTGGTCCGAGGTCGTTCCCGCTGCACAGATTCGTGCGCCAGGGCCTCCTACAGACAATGCACTTTGATTTATTGCGCTATCTGTAATAGCACCCGAGATATCACCAGATATATATTGGATTTTCCCCTGACCCTGAGTGTCCGGCCCCATGAGACGGTGGTTTCCTCTGCCCGTGGTGGTCCAAGGTCGTCCCCGCTGCACAGATTCATGCGCCAGGGCCTCCTGCAGATAATGCACTCTGATTTATTGCGCTATCTGTAATAGCACCCGAGATATCACCAGATATATATTGGATTTTCCCCTGACCCTGAGTGTACTGCCCCATGAGAGTGGTTTTCTCGTCCCCTGGTTGTCCGAGGTCGTTCCCACTGCACAGATTCAGGCGCCAGGGCCTCCTACAGACAATGCACTTTGATTTATTGCTCTATCTCTAATAGCACCCGAGATATCACCAGACATATATTGGATTTTCCCCTGACCGTGAGTGTCCGGCCCCATGAGACTGTGGTTTTCTCGGCCCCTGATTTGACCGAGGTCGTTCCCACTGCACAGATTCAGGCGCCAGGGCCTCCTACAGACAATGCACTTTGATTTATTGCGCTATCTGTAATAGCACCCGAGATATCACCAGATATATATTGGATTTTCCCCTGACCCTGAGTGTCCGGCCCCATGAGACTGGTTTTCTCGGCCCCTGGTGGTCCGAGATCTTTCCCGCTGCACAGATTCATGCGCCAGGGCGTCCTACAGACAATGCACTTTGATTTATTGCGCTATCTGTAATAGCACCCGAGATATCACCAGATATATATTGGATTTTCCCCTGACCCTGAGTGTCCGGCCCCATGAGACTGTGGTTTAGTCGGCCCCTGGTGGTCCGAGGTCGGTCCCGTTCCACAAATTCATGCGCCAGGGCCTCCTGCAGATAATTCACTTTGGTTTACTGCGCTATCTCTAATAATACCCGAGATATCACCAGATATATATTGGATTTTTCCCTGACCCTGAGTGTCCGACCCCATGAGACTGTGGTTTTCTCTGTCGATGGTGGTCCGAGGTCGTTCCCACTGCACAGATTCATGCGCCAGGGCCTCCTACAGACAATGCACTTTGACTTATTGCGCTATCTCTAATAGCACCCGAGATATCACCAGATATATATTGGATTTGCCCCTGACCCTGAGTGTCCGGCCCCATGAGACTGTGGTTTTCTCGTCCCCTGGTTGTCCGAGGTCGTTCCCACTGCACAGATTCAGGCGCCAGAGCCTCCTACAGACAATGCACTTTGATTTATTGCGCTATCTGTAATAGCACCAGAGATATCACCAGATATATATTGGATTTTCCCCTGACCCTGAGTGTCCGGCCCCACGAGGCTGTGGTTTACTCGGCCCATGGCGGTCCGAGGTCGTTCCCGTTGCACAGATTCATGCGCCAGGGCCTCCTGCAGACAATTCACTTTGATTTATTGCGCTATCTGTAATAGCACCCGAGTTATCACCAGATATATATTGGATTTTCCCCTGACCCTGAGTGTCCGGCCCCACGAGGCTGTGGTTTACTCGGCCCATGGCGGTCCGAGGTCGTTCCCGTTGCACAGATTCATGCGCCAGGGCCTCCTGCAGACAATTCACTTTGATTTATTGCGCTATCTGTAATAGCACCCGAGTTATCACCAGATATATATTGGATTTTACCCTGATCCTGAGTGTCCGGCCCCATGGGACGGTGGTTGTCTCGGCCCCTGGAGGTCCGAGGACGTTCCCGCTGCACAGATTCATGCGCCAGTGCCTCCTGCAGATAATTCACTTTGGTTTACCGCGCTATCTGTAATAGCACCCGAGATATCACCAGATATATATTGGATTTTCCCCTGACCCTGAGTGTCCGGCCCCATGAGACTGGTTTTCTCGGCCCCTGGTGGTCCGAGATCTTTCCCGCTGCACAGATTCATGCGCCAGGGCGTCCTACAGACAATGCACTTTGATTTATTGCGCTATCTGTAATAGCACCAAAGATATCACCAGATATATATTGGATTTTTCACTGACTCTGAGTGTCTGGCCCCATGAGACGGTGGTTTTCTCGGCCCCTGGTGGTCCGAGGTCGTTCCCGCTGCTCAGATGCATGCGCCAGGGCCTCTTACAGATAATTCACTTTGGTTTATTGCGCTGTATCTAATAGGACCCGAGATATCACCAGATATATATTGGATTTTCCCCTGACCCTGAGTGTCCGGCCCCATTAGACTGTGGTTTCCTCGGCCCCTGGTGGTCCGAGGTCGTTCCCGCTGCCCCGATTCATGCGCCAGGGCCTCCTGCAGATAATTCACTTTCGTATATTGCGCTATCTCCAATAGCACCCGAGATATCACCAGATATATACTGGATTTTTCCCTAACCCTGAGTGTCCGGCCCGATGGGACGGTGGTTGTCTCGGCCCCTGGTGGTCGGAGGTCGTTCCCGCTGCACAGATGCATGCGCCAGGGCCTCCTGAAGATAATTCACTTTCGTTTATTGCGCTATCTCTAATAGCACCCGAGATATCACCAGATATATATTGGATTTTTCCCTTACCCTGAGTGTCCGGCCCCATGAGACGGTGGTTTTCTCGGCCCCTGGTGGTCCTAGGTCGTTCCCGCTGCACGGATGCATGCGCCAGGGCCTCCTGCAGATAATTCCCGTTGGCTTATTGCGCTATCTCTAATAGCACCCGAGATATCACCAGATATATATTGGGTTTTTCCCTGACCCTTATAGTCCGGCCCCATGAGACGGTGATTTTCTCGGCACCTGGTGGTCCGTGGTCGTTCCCGCTGCACAGAATCATGCGCCAGGGCTTCCTGCAGACAATGCACTTTGGTTTATTGCGCTATCTCTAATAGCACCCGAGATATCACCACATATATATTGGATTTTCCCCTGACTCTGTGTGTCCGGCCACATGAGACGGTGGTTTTCTCGGCCCCTGGTGGTCCGAGGTCGTTCCCGCTGCACAGATTCATGCACCAGGGCCTCTTGCAGACAATTCACTTTGGTTTATTGCGCTATCGCTAATAGCAACCGAGATATCACCAGATATATATTGGATTTTTCCCTGACCATGACAGTAAGGTCCCATGAGACGGTGGTTTTATCGGCCCCTGGTGGTCCGAGGTTGTTCCCGCTGCACAGACTCATGCAACAGGGCCTCCTACAGACAGTGCACTTTGATTTATTGCGCTATATGTAATAGCACCCGAGATATCACCTGATATATATTGGATATTTCCCTCACCCTGAGTGTCCAGCCCCAAGAGACGGTGGTTTTCTCGGCCCCTGGTGGTCCGAGGTCGATCCCGCTGCACAGATTCATGCGCCAGGGTCTCCTACAGACAATGCACTTTGATTTATTGCGCTATCTCTAATAGCACCCGAGATATCACCAGATATATATTGGATTTTCCCCTGACCCTGAGTGTCCGGCCCCATGAGACTGGTTTTCTCGGCCCCTGGTGGTCCGAGATCTTTCCCGCTGCACAGATTCATGCGCCAGGGCGTCCTACAGACAATTCACTTTGATTTATTGCGCTATCTGTAATAGCACCCAAGATATCACCAGATATATATTGGATTTTTCACTGACTCTGAGTGTCCGGCCCCATGAGACGGTGGTTTTCTCGGCCGCTCGTGGTCCGAGGTCGTTCCCGCTGCACAGATTCGTGCGCCAGGGCCTCCTACAGAGAATGCACTTTGATTTATTGCGCTATCTGTAATAGCACCCGAGATATCACCAGATATATATTGGATTTTCCCCTGACCCTGAGTGTCCGGCCCCATGAGACTGTGGTTTAGTCGGCCCCTGGCGGTCCGAGGTCGTTCCCGTTGCACAAATTCATGCGCCAGGGCCTCCTGCAGATAATTCACTTTGGTTTATTGCCCTATCTCTAATAGCACCCGAGATATCACCAGATATATATTGGATTTTTCACTGACCCTAAGTGTCCGGCCCCTCGGGACGGTGGTTTTCTCGGCCCCTGGTGGTCCGAGGTCGTTCCCGCTGCACAGATTCGTGCGCCAGGGCCTCCTACAGACAATGCACTTTGATTTATTGCGCTATCTGTAATAGCACCCGAGATATCACCAGATATATATTGGATTTTCCCCTGACCCTGAGTGTCCGGCCCCATGAGACGGTGGTTTCCTCTGCCCGTGGTGGTCCAAGGTCGTCCCCGCTGCACAGATTCATGCGCCAGGGCCTCCTGCAGATAATTCACTCTGATTTATTGCGCTATCTGTAATAGCACCCGAGATATCACCAGATATATATTGGATTTTACCCTGACCCTGAGTGTCCGGCCCCATGAGACTGTGGTTTTCTCGTCCACTGGTTGTCCGAGGTCGTTCCCACTGCACAGATTCAGGCGCCAGGGCCTCCTACAGACAATCCACTTTGATTTATTGCGCTATCTGTAATAGCACCCGAGATATCACCAGATATATATTGGATTTTTCACTGTCCCTAAGTGTCCGGCGCCTCGGGACGGTGGTTTTCTCGGCCCCTGGTGGTCCGAGGTCGTTCCCGCTGCACAGATTCATGCGCCAGGGCCTCCTGCAGATAATTCACTTTGGTTTATTGCGCTATCTCTAATAGCACTCAAGATATCGCCAGATATATATTGGATTCTTCCAAGACCCTGAGTGTCCGGCGCCTCGGGACGGTGGTTTTCTCGGCCACCGGTGGTCCGAGGTCGTTCCCGCTGCACAGATTCGTGCGCCAGGGCCTCCTACAGACAATGCACTTTGATTTATTACGCTATCTGTAATAGCACCCGAGATATCACCAGATATATATTGGATTTTCCCCTGACCCTGAGTGTCCGGCCCCATGAGACTGTGGTTTACTGGGTCCAAGGCGGTCCGAGGTCGTTCCCGTTGCACAAATTCATGCGCCAGGGCCTCCTGCAGATAATTCACTTTGGTTTATTGCCCTATCTCTAATAGCACCCGAGATATCACCAGATATATATTGGATTTTTCACTGACCCTAAGTGTCCGGCCCCACGGGACGGTGGTTTTCTCGGCCCCTGGTGGTCCGAGGTCGTTCCCGCTGCACAGATTCGTGCGCCAGGGCCTCCTACAGACAATGCACTTTGATTTATTGCGCTATCTGTAATAGCACCCGAGATATCACCAGATATATATTGGATTTTCCCCTGACCCTGAGTGTCCGGCCCCATGAGACGGTGGTTTCCTCTGCCCGTGGTGGTCCAAGGTCGTCCCCGCTGCACAGATTCATGCGCCAGGGCCTCCTGCAGATAATGCACTCTGATTTATTGCGCTATCTGTAATAGCACCCGAGATATCACCAGATATATATTGGATTTTCCCCTGACCCTGAGTGTACTGCCCCATGAGAGTGGTTTTCTCGTCCCCTGGTTGTCCGAGGTCGTTCCCACTGCACAGATTCAGGCGCCAGGGCCTCCTACAGACAATGCACTTTGATTTATTGCTCTATCTCTAATAGCACCCGAGATATCACCAGATATATATTGGATTTTCCCCTGACCGTGAGTGTCCGGCCCCATGAGACTGTGGTTTTCTCGGCCCCTGATTTGACCGAGGTCGTTCCCACTGCACAGATTCAGGCGCCAGGGCCTCCTACAGACAATGCACTTTGATTTATTGCGCTATCTGTAATAGCACCCGAGATATCACCAGATATATATTGGATTTTCCCCTGACCCTGAGTGTCCGGCCCCATGAGACTGGTTTTCTCGGCCCCTGGTGGTCCGAGATCTTTCCCGCTGCACAGATTCATGCGCCAGGGCGTCCTACAGACAATGCACTTTGATTTATTGCGCTATCTGTAATAGCACCCGAGATATCACCAGATATATATTGGATTTTCCCCTGACCCTGAGTGTCCGGCCCCATGAGACTGTGGTTTAGTCGGCCCCTGGTGGTCCGAGGTCGGTCCCGTTCCACAAATTCATGCGCCAGTGCCTCCTGCAGATAATTCACTTTGGTTTACTGCGCTATCTCTAATAATACCCGAGATATCACCAGATATATATTGGATTTTTCCCTGACCCTGAGTGTCCGACCCCATGAGACTGTGGTTTTCTCTGTCGATGGTGGTCCGAGGTCGTTCCCACTGCACAGATTCATGCGCCAGGGCCTCCTACAGACAATGCACTTTGACTTATTGCGCTATCTCTAATAGCACCCGAGATATCACCAGATATATATTGGATTTGCCCCTGACCCTGAGTGTCCGGCCCCATGAGACTGTGGTTTTCTCGTCCCCTGGTTGTCCGAGGTCGTTCCCACTGCACAGATTCAGGCGCCAGAGCCTCCTACAGACAATGCACTTTGATTTATTGCGCTATCTGTAATAGCACCAGAGATATCACCAGATATATATTGGATTTTACCCTGACCCTGAGTGTCCGGCCCCATGAGACTGTGGTTTTCTCGTCCCCTGGTTGTGCGAGGTCGTTCCCACTGCACAGATTCATGCGCCATGGCCTCCTGCAGATAATTCACTTTGGTTTATTGCGCTATCTCTAATAGCACTCAAGATATCGCCAGATATATATTGGATTCTTCCAAGACCCTGAGTGTCCGGCCCCTCGGGACGGTGGTTTTCTCGGCCCCTGGTGGTCCGAGGTCTTTCCCGCTGCACAGATTCGTGCGCCAGGGCCTCCTACAGACAATGCACTTTGATTTATTACGCTATCTGTAATAGCACCCGAGATATCACCAGATATATATTGGATTTTCCCCTGACCCTGAGTGTCCGGCCCCTCGGGACGGTGGTTTTCTCGGCCCCTGGTGGTCCGAGGTCGTTCCCGCTGCACAGATTCGTGCGCCAGGGCCTCCTACAGACAATGCACTTTGATTTATTGCGCTATCTGTAATAGCACCCGAGATATCACCAGATATATATTGGATTTTCCCCTGACCCTGAGTGTCCGGCCCCACGAGGCTGTGGTTTACTCGGCCCATGGCGGTCCGAGGTCGTTCCCGTTGCACAGATTCATGCGCCAGGGCCTCCTGCAGACAATTCACTTTGATTTATTGCGCTATCTGTAATAGCACCCGAGTTATCACCAGATATATATTGGATTTTCCCCTGACCCTGAGTGTCCGGCCCCACGAGGCTGTGGTTTACTCGGCCCATGGCGGTCCGAGGTCGTTCCCGTTGCACAGATTCATGCGCCAGGGCCTCCTGCAGACAATTCACTTTGATTTATTGCGCTATCTGTAATAGCACACGAGTTATCACCAGATATATATTGGATTTTACCCTGATCCTGAGTGTCCGGCCCCATGGGACGGTGGTTGTCTCGGCCCCTGGAGGTCCGAGGACGTTCCCGCTGCACAGATTCATGCGCCAGTGCCTCCTGCAGATAATTCACTTTGGTTTACCGCGCTATCTGTAATAGCACCCGAGATATCACCAGATATATATTGGATTTTCCCCTGACCCTGAGTGTCCGGCCCCATGAGACTGGTTTTCTCGGCCCCTGGTGGTCCGAGGTCGTTCCCGTTGCACAGATTCATGCGCCAGGGCCTTCTGCAGATAATTCACTTTGGTTTATTTCGCTATCTCTAATAGCACCCGAGATATCACCAGATATATATTGGATTTTTCCCTGACCCTGAGTGTCCGGCCCCATGAGACGGTGGTTTTCTCGGCCCCTGGTGGTCCGAGGTCGTTCCCGCAGCACAGATGCATGCGCGAGGGCCTCCTGCATATAAATCACTTTGGTTTATTGCGCTATCTCTAATAGCACCCGAGATATCACCAGATATATATTGGATTTTTCCCTGACCCTGAGTGTCCGGCCCCATGAGACGGTGGTTTTCTCGGCCCCTGGTGGTCCGAGGTCGTTCCCGCTGTACAGATTCATGCGCCAGGGCCGACTACAGACAATGCACTTTGATTTATTGCGCTATCTGTAATAGCTCCCGAGATATCACCGGATATATATTGGATTTTCCCCTGACCCTGAGTGTCCGGCCCCATGAGACTGTGGTTTACTCGGCCCATGGCGGTCCGAGGTCGTTCCCGTTGCACAGATTCATGCGCCAGGGCCTCCTGCAGATAATTCACTTTGATTTATTGCGCTATCTGTAATAGCACCCGAGATATCACCAGATATATGCTGGATTTTTACATGACCCTGAGAGTCCGGCCCCATGTGTCGGTGGTTTTCTCGGCCCCTGGTGGTGAGAGGTCGTTCCGGCTGCACAGATTCATGCGCCAGGGCCTCCTGCAGATAATTCACTTTGGTTTATTGCGCTATCTCTAACTGCACCCGAGATATCACCAGATATATATTACATTTTCCCCAGACCCTGAGTGTCCGGCCCCATGAGACTGTGGTTTTCTCGGCCCCTGGTGGTCCGAGGTCGTTCCCGCTGGCCAGATTCATGCGCCAGGGCCTCCTACAGACAATGCACTTTGATTTATTGCGCTATCTGTAATAGCACCCGAGATGTCACCAAATATATATTGGATTTTTCCCTGACCCTGAGTGTCCGGCCCCATGAGACGGTGGTTTTCTCGGCCCCTGGTGGTCCGAGGTCGTTCCCGCTGTACAGATTCATGCGCCAGGGCCGCCTACAGACAATGCACTTTGATTTATTGCGCTATCTGTAATAGCACCCGAGATATCACCAGATAAATATTACATTTTCCCCAGACCCTGAGTGTCCGGCCCCATGAGACGGTGGTTTTCTCGGCCCCTGGTGGTCCGAGGTCGTTCCCGCTGTACAGATTCATGCGCCAGGGCCTCCTACAGACAATGCACTTTGATGTATTGCGCTATCTATAACAGCACCCGAGATATCACCATATATATATATTGGATTTTCCCCTGACCCTGAGTGCCCGGCCCCATGAGACGGTGGTTTTCTCGGCCCCTGGTGGTCCGAGGTCGATCCCGCTGGCCAGATTCAGGCGCCAGGGCGTCCTACTGACAATGCACTTTGATTTATTGCGCTATCTGTAACAGCACCCGAGATATCACCATATATATATTGGATTTTTCACTGACCCTGAGTGCCCGGCCCCATGAGACGGTCGTTGTCTCGGCCCCTGGAGGTCCCAGGACGTTCCCGCTGCACAGATTCATGCGCCAGGGCCTCCTACAGACAATGCACTTTGATTTATTGCGCTATCTGTAACAGCACCCGAGATATCACCAGATATATATTGGATTTTCCCCTGACCCTGTGTCTCCGGCCCCATGAGACTGTGGTTTTCTCGGCCCCTGGTCGTCCGAGGTCGTTCACGCTGCACAGATTTATGCGCCAGGGCCTCCTACAGACAATGCACTTTGATTTATTGCGCTATCTGTAATAGCACCCGAGATATCACCAGATATATATTGGATTTTCCCCTGACCCTGAGTGGCCGGCCCCATGAGACGGTGGTCTTCTCGGCCCCTGGTGGTCCGAGGTCGTTCCCGCTGCCCAGATTCATGCGCCACGGCCTCCTACAGACAATGCACTTTGATTTCTTCCGCTATCTGTAATAGCACCCGAGATATCACCAGATATACATTGGATATTTCCCTGACCGTGAGTGTCCGGCCCCATGAGACGGTGGTTGTCTCGGCCCCTGGTGGTACGAGGTCGTTCCCGCAGCACAGATTCATGCGCCAGGGCCTCCTACAGACAATGAACTTTGATTTGTTGCGCTATCTGTAATAGCACCCGAGATATCACCAGATATATATTGGATTTTTCCCTGACCCTGAGTGTCCGGCCCCATGAGACGGTGGTTTCCTCGGCCCGTGGTGGTCCGAGGTCGTCCCCGCTGCACAGATTCATGCGCCAGGGACTCCTGCAGATAATTCACTTTGGTTTATTGCGCTATCTCCAATAGCACCCGAGATATCACCAGATATATATTGGATTTTTCCCTAACCCTGAGTTTCCGGACCCATGAGACGGTGGTTTTTTCGGCCCCTGGTGGTCCGAGGCCGTTGCCGATGCACAGATTCATGCGCCAGTGCCTTCCGCAGACAAAGTACTTTGATTTATTGCGCTATCTCTAATAGCACCCGAGATATCACCAGAAATATATTGGATTTTTCCCTGACCCTGAGTGTCCGGCCCAATGAGACGGTGGTTGTCTCGCCCCTGGTGGTCCGAGGTCGTTCCCGCTGCACAGATTCATGCGCCAGGGCCTCCTACAGACAATGCACTTTGATTTATTGCGCCATCTGTAATAGCACCCGAGATATCACCAGATATATATTGGATTTTCCCCTGACCCTGAGTGTCTTGCCCCATGAGACTGTGGTTTTCTCGGCCCCTGGTGGTCCGAGGTCGTTCCCGTTAAACAGTTTCATGCGCCAGGGCCTCCTGCAGATAATTCACTTTGGTTTATGGCGCTATCTCTAATAGCACCCGAGATATCACCAGATATATATTGGATTTTCCCCTGACCCTGAGTGTCCGGCCACATGAGACTGTGGTTTTCTAGGCCCCTGGTGGTCCGAGATTGTTCCCGCTGCACAGATTCATGCAACAGGTCCTCCTACAGACAGTGCACTTTGATTTATTGCGCTATATGTAATAGCACCCGAGATATCACCAGATATATATTGGATATTTCCCTCACCCTGAGTGTCCAGCCCCATGAGACGGTGGTTTTCTCGGCCCCTGGTGGTCCGAGGTCGATCCCGCTGCACAGATTCATGCGCCAGGGTCTCCTACAGACAATGCACTTTGACTTATTGCGCTATCTCTAATAGCACCCGAGATATCACCAGATAAATATTGGATTTTCCCCTGACCATGAGTGTCCGGCCCCATGAGACGGCGGTTTTCTCGGCCCCTGGTGGTCCGAGGTCGTTCCCGCTGGCTACATTTATGCGCCAGGGCCTCCTACAGACAATGCACTTTGATTTATTGCGCTATCTGTAATAGCACCCGAGATATCACCAGATATATATTGGATTTTCCCCTGACCCTGAGTGTCCGGCCCCTTCAGTCTGTCGTTTTCTCGGCCGCTGGTGGTCTGACGTCGTTCCCGTAGCACAGATTCATGCGCCAGGGCCTCCTGCAGATAATTCACTTTGGATTATTGCGCTATCTCTAATAGCACCCGAGATATCACCAGATATATATTGGGTTTTTCCCTGACCCTTATAGTCCGGCCCCATGAGACGGTGATTTTCTCGGCCCCTGGTGGTCCGTGGTCGTTCCCGCTGCACAGAATCATGCGCCAGGGCTTCCAGCAGACAATGCACTTTGGTTTATTGCGCTATCTCTAATAGCACCCGAGATATCACCAGATATATATTGGATTTTCCCCTGACTCTGTGTGTCCGGCCACATGAGACGGTGGTTTTCTCGGCCCCTGGTGGTCCGAGGTCGTTCCCGCTGCACAGATTCATGCACCAGGGCCTCTTGCAGACAATTCACTTTGGTTTATTGCGCTATCACTAATAGCAACCGAGATATCACCAGATATATGCTGGATTTTTACATGACCCTGAGAGTCCGGCCCAATGTGTCGGTGGTTTTCTCGGCCCCTGGTGGTGAGAGGTCGTTCCCGCTGCACAGATTCATGCGCCAGGGACTCCTACAGGTCATGCACTTTGATTTATTGCGCTATCTGTAATAGGTCCCGAGAATTCACCGGATATATATTGGATTTTTCCCTGACCCTGAGTGTCCGGCCCCATGAGACGGTGGTTGTCTCGCCCCTGGTGGTCCGAGGTCGTTCCCGCTGCACAGATTCATGAGCCAGGGCCTCCTACAGACAATGCACTTTGACTTATTGCGCCATCTGTAATAGCGACCGAGATATCACCAGATATATATTGGATTTTCCCCTGACCCTGAGTGTCTTGCCCCATGAGACTGTGGTTTTCTCGGCCCCTGGTGGTCCGAGGTCGTTCCCGTTAAACAGTTTCATGCGCCAGGGCCTCCTGCAGATAATTCACTTTGGTTTATGGCGCTATCTCTAATAGCACCCGAGATATCACCAGATATATATTGGATTTTCCCCTGACCCTGAGTGTCCGGCCACATGAGACTGTGGTTTTCTAGGCTCCGGGTGGTCCGAGGTTGTTCCCGCTGCACAGATTCATGCAACAGGTCCTCGTACAGACAGTGCACTTTGATTTATTGCGCTATATGTAATAGCACCCGAGATATCACCAGATATATATTGGATATTTCCCTCACCCTGAGTGTCCAGCCCCATGAGACGGTGGTTTTCTCGGCCCCTGGTGGTGCGAGGTCGATCCCGCTGCACAGATTCATGCGCCAGGGTCTCCTACAGACAATGCACTTTGACTTATTGCGCTATCTCTAATAGCACCCGAGATATCACCAGATATATATTGGATTTTAACCTGACCCTGAGTGTCCGGCCCCATGAGACTGTGATTTCCTCGGACCCTGGTGGTCCGAGGGCGTTCCCGCTGCACAGATTCGTGCGCCAGGGCCTCCTACAGACAGTGCACTTTGATTTATTGCGCTATCTGTAATAGCACCCGAGATATCACCAGATAAATATTGGATTTTCCCCTGACCATGAGTGTCCGGCCCCATGAGACGGCGGTTTTCTCGGCCCCTGGTGGTCCGAGGTCGTTCCCGCTGGCTACATTTATGCGCCAGGGCCTCCTACAGACAATGCACTTTGATTTATTGCGCTATCTGTAATAGCACCCGAGATATCACCAGATATATATTGGATTTTCCCCTGACCCTGAGTGTCCGGCCCCTTCAGACTGTCGTTTTCTCGGCCGCTGGTGGTCTGACGTCGTTCCCGTAGCACAGATTCATGCGCCAGGGCCTCCTGCAGATAATTCACTTTGGTTTATTGCGCTATCTCTAATAGCACCCGAGATATCACCAGATATATATTGGATTTTCCCCTCACCCTGTGTGTCCGGCCCCATGAGACTGTGGTTTCCTCGGCCCCTGGTGGTCCGAGGTCGTTCCCGCTGCACAGACTCATGCGCCAGGGCCTCCTACAGACAACGCACTTTTATTTATTTCGCTATCTGTAATAGGGGCCGAGATATCACCAGATATATATTGGATTTTCCCCAGACCCTGAGTGTCCGGCCCCATGAGACTGTAGTTTTCTCGGCCCCTGGTGGTCCGAGGTCGTTCCCGCTGCTCAGATGCATGCGCCAGGGCCTCTTACAGATAATTCACATTGGTTTATTGCGCTGTATCTAATAGGACCCGAGATATCACCAGATATATATTGGATTTTCCCCTGACCCTGAGTGTCCGGCCCCATTAGACTGTGGTTTCCTCGGCCCCTGGTGGTCCGAGGTCGTTCCCGCTGCCCGGATTCATGCGCCAGGGCCTCCTGCAGATAATTCACTTTCGTATATTGCGCTATCTCCAATAGCACCCGAGATATCACCAGATATATACTGGATTTTTCCCTAACCCTGAGTGTCCGGCCCGATGGGACGGTGGTTGTCTCGGCCCCTGGTGGTCGGAGGTCGTTCCCGCTGCACAGATGCATGCGCCAGGGCCTCCTGAAGGTAATTCACTTTGGTTTATTGCGCTATCTCTAATAGCACCCGAGATATCACCAGATATATATTGGATTTTTCCCTGACCCTGAGTGTCCGGCCCCATGAGACTGTGGTTTTCTCGGCCCCTGGTGGTCCGAGGTCGTTCCCGTTGCACAGATTCATGCGCCAGGGCCTCCTGCAGATAATTCACTTTGGTTTATTGCGCTATCTCTACTAGCACCCGAGATATCACCAGATATATATTGGATTTTCCCCTGACCATGAGTGTCCGGCCCCATGAAACTGTGGTTTGTTCGGCCCCAGGTGGTCCGAGGTCGTTCCCGCTGCACTGATTCAGGCGCCTGGGCCTCCAGCAGATAACTCACTTTGGTTTATTGCGCTATCTCTAATAGCACCCGAGATATCACCAGATATATATTGGATTTTTCCCTGACCCTGAGTGTCCGGCCCCATGAGACGGTGGTTTTCTCGGCCCCTGGTGGTCCGAGGTCGTTCCCGCTGCACAGATTCATGCGCCAGGGCCTCCTGCAGATAATTCACTTTCGTTTATTGCGCTATCTCTAATAGCACCCGAGATATCACCAGATATATATTGGATTTTTCCCTTACCCTGAGTGTCCGGCCCCATGAGACGGTGGTTTTCTCGGCCCCTGGTGGTCCTAGGTCGTTCCCGCTGCACAGATGCATGCGTCAGGGCCTCCTGCAGATAATTCCCGTTGGCTTATTGCGCTATCTCTAATAGCACCCGAGATATCACCAGATATATATTGGGTTTTTCCCTGACCCTTATAGTCCGGCCCCATGAGACGGTGATTTTCTCGGCCCCTGGTGGTCCGTGGTCGTTCCCGCTGCACAGAATCATGCGCCAGGGCTTCCTGCAGACAATGCACTTTGGTTTATTGCGCTATCTCTAATAGCACCCGAGATATCACCAGATATATATTGGATTTTCCCCTGACTCTGTGTGTCCGGCCACATGAGACGGTGGTTTTCTCGGCCCCTGGTGGTCCGAGGTCGTTCCCGCTGCACAGATTCATGCACCAGGGCCTCTTGCAGACAATTCACTTTGGTTTATTGCACTATCACTAATAGCAACCGAGATATCACCAGATATATATTGGATTTTTCCCTGACCATGACAGTAAGGTCCCATGAGACGGTGGTTTTATCGGCCCCTGGTGGTCCGAGGTTGTTCCCGCTGCACAGATTCATGCAACAGGGCCTCCTACAGACAGTGCACTTTGATTTATTGCGCTATATGTAATAGCACCCGAGATATCACCTGATATATATTGGATATTTCCCTCACCCTGAGTGTCCAGCCCCAAGAGACGGTGGTTTTCTCGGCCCCTGTTGGTCCGAGGTCGATCCCGCTGCACAGATTCATGCGCCAGGGTCTCCTACAGGCAATGCACTTTGATTTATTGCGCTATCTCTAATAGCACCCGAGATATCACCAGATATATATTGGATTTTCCCCTGACCCTGAGTGTCCGGCCCCATGAGACTGTGGTTTTCTCGGCCCTTGGTGGTCCGAGGTCGTTCCCGCTGCACAGATGCATGCGCCAGGGCCTCCTGCAGATAATGCACTTAGGTTTATTGCGCTATCTCTAATAGCACCCGAGATATCACCAGATATATATTGGATTTTCCCCTGACCCTGAGTGTCCGGCCCCATGAGACTGTGGTTTTTTCGGCCCCTGGTGGTCCGAGTTCGTTCCCGCTGCACAGATTCATGCGCCAGGGCCTCCTACAGACAATGCACTTTGATTTATTGCGCTATCTGTAATAGCACCCGAGATATCACCAGATATATATTGGATTTTTCACTGACCCTGTGTGTCCGGCCCCATGAGACGGTGGTTTTCTCGGCCCCTGGAGGTCCGAGGTCGTTCCCGCTGCACAGATTCGTGCGCCAGGGCCTCCTACAGACAATGCACTTTGATTTATTGGGCTATCTGTAATAGCACCCGAGATACCACCAGATATATGCTGGATTTTTACATGACCCTGAGAGCCCGGCCCCATGTGTCGGTGGTTTTTTCGGCCCCGGGTGGTCCGAGGTTGTTCCCGCTGCACAGATTCATGCGCCAGGGTCTCCTACAGACAATGCACTTTGACTTATTGCGCTATCTCTAATAGCACCCGAGATATCACCAGATATATATTGGATTTTCCCCTGACCCTGAGTGTCCGGCCCCATGAGACTGTGATTTCCTCGGACCCTGGTGGTCCGAGGGCGTTCCCGCTGCACAGATTCGTGCGCCAGGGCCTCCTACAGACAGTGCACTTTGATTTATTGCGCTATCTGTAATAGCACCCGAGATATCACCAGATAAATATTGGATTTTCCCCTGACCATGAGTGTCCGGCCCCATGAGACGGCGGTTTTCTCGGCCCCTGGTGGTCCGAGGTCGTTCCCGCTGGCTACATTTATGCGCCAGGGCCTCCTACAGACAATGCACTTTGATTTATTGCGCTATCTGTAATAGCACCCGAGATATCACCAGATATATATTGGATTTTCCCCTGACCCTGAGTGTCCGGCCCCTTCAGACTGTCGTTTTCTCGGCCGCTGGTGGTCTGACGTCGTTCCCGTAGCACAGATTCATGCGCCAGGGCCTCCTGCAGATAATTCACTTTGGTTTATTGCGCTATCTCTAATAGCACCCGAGATATCACCAGATATATATTGGATTTTCCCCTCACCCTGTGTGTCGGGCCCCATGAGACTGTGGTTTCCTCGGCCCCTGGTTGTCCGAGGTCGTTCCCGCTGCACAGACTCATGCGCCAGGGCCTCCTACAGACAATGCACTTTTATTTATTTCGCTATCTGTAATAGGGGCCGAGATATCACCAGATATATATTGGATTTTCCCCAGACCCTGAGTGTCCGGCCCCATGAGACTGTAGTTTTCTCGGCCCCTGGTGGTCCGAGGTCGTTCCCGCTGCTCAGATGCATGCGCCAGGGCCTCTTACAGATAATTCACATTGGTTTATTGCGCTGTATCTAATAGGACCCGAGATATCACCAGATATATATTGGATTTTCCCCTGACCCTGAGTGTCCGGCCCCATTAGACTGTGGTTTCCTCGGCCCCTGGTGGTCCGAGGTCGTTCCCGCTGCCCCGATTCATGCGCCAGGGCCTCCTGCAGATAATTCACTTTCGTATATTGCGCTATCTCCAATAGCACCCGAGATATCACCAGATATATACTGGATTTTTCCCTAACCCTGAGTGTCCGGCCCGATGGGACGGTGGTTGTCTCGGCCCCTGGTGGTCGGAGGTCGTTCCCGCTGCACAGATGCATGCGCCAGGGCCTCCTGCAGATAATTCACTTTGGTTTATTGCGCTATCTCTAATAGCACCCGAGATATCACCAGATATATATTGGATTTTTCCCTGACCCTGAGTGTCCGGCCCCATGAGACTGTGGTTTTCTCGGCCCCTGGTGGTCCGAGGTCGTTCCCGTTGCACAGATTCATGCGCCAGGGCCTCCTGCAGATAATTCACTTTGGTTTATTGCGCTATCTCTACTAGCACCCGAGATATCACCAGATATATATTGGATTTTCCCCTGACCATGAGTGTCCGGCCCCATGAGACTGTGGTTTTTTCGGCCCCAGGTGGTCCGAGGTCGTTCCCGCTGCACAGATTCAGGCGCCAGGGCCTCCTGCAGATAACTCACTTTGGTTTATTGCGCTATCTCTAATAGCACCCGAGATATCACCAGATATATATTGGATTTTTCCCTGACCCTGAGTGTCCGGCCCCATGAGACGGTGGTTTTCTCGGCCCCTGGTGGTCCGAGGTCGTTCCCGCTGCACAGATTCATGCGCCAGGGCCTCCTGCAGATAATTCACTTTCGTTTATTGCGCTATCTCTAATAGCACCCGAGATATCACCAGATATATATTGGATTTTTCCCTTACCCTGAGTGTCCGGCCCCATGAGACGGTGGTTTTCTCGGCCCCTGGTGGTCCTAGGTCGTTCCCGCTGCACAGATGCATGCGTCAGGGCCTCCTGCAGATAATTCCCGTTGGCTTATTGCGCTATCTCTAATAGCACCCGAGATATCACCAGATATATATTGGGTTTTTCCCTGACCCTTATAGTCCGGCCCCATGAGACGGTGATTTTCTCGGCCCCTGGTGGTCCGTGGTCGTTCCCGCTGCACAGAATCATGCGCCAGGGCTTCCTGCAGACAATGCACTTTGGTTTATTGCGCTATCTCTAATAGCACCCGAGATATCACCAGATATATATTGGATTTTCCCCTGACTCTGTGTGTCCGGCCACATGAGACGGTGGGTTTCTCGGCCCCTGGTGGTCCGAGGTCGTTCCCGCTGCACAGATTCATGCACCAGGGCCTCTTGCAGACAATTCACTTTGGTTTATTGCACTATCACTAATAGCAACCGAGATATCACCAGATATATATTGGATTTTTCCCTGACCATGACAGTAAGGTCCCATGAGACGGTGGTTTTATCGGCCCCTGGTGGTCCGAGGTTGTTCCCGCTGCACAGATTCATGCAACAGGGCCTCCTACAGACAGTGCACTTTGATTTATTGCGCTATATGTAATAGCACCCGAGATATCACCTGATATATATTGGATATTTCCCTCACCCTGAGTGTCCAGCCCCAAGAGACGGTGGTTTTCTCGGCCCCTGTTGGTCCGAGGTCGATCCCGCTGCACAGATTCATGCGCCAGGGTCTCCTACAGACAATGCACTTTGATTTATTGCGCTATCTCTAATAGCACCCGAGATATCACCAGATATATATTGGATTTTCCCCTGACCCTGAGTGTCCGGCCCCATGAGACTGTGGTTTTCTCGGCCCTTGGTGGTCCGAGGTCGTTCCCGCTGCACAGATGCATGCGCCAGGGCCTCCTGCAGATAATGCACTTAGGTTTATTGCGCTATCTCTAATAGCACCCGAGATATCACCAGATATATATTGGATTTTCCCCTGACCCTGAGTGTCCGGCCCCATGAGACTGTGGTTTTTTCGGCCCCTGGTGGTCCGAGTTCGTTCCCGCTGCACAGATTCATGCGCCAGGGCCTCCTACAGACAATGCACTTTGATTTATTGCGCTATCTGTAATAGCACCCGAGATATCACCAGATATATATTGGATATTTCCCTCACCCTGAGTGTCCAGCCCCATGAGACGGTGGTTTTCTCGGCCCCTGGTTGTCCGAGGTCGTTCCCGCTGCACAGATTCATGCGCCAGGGCCTCCTACAGACAATGCACTTTGATTTATTGCGCTATCTGTAATAGCACCCGAGATATCACCAGATATATATTGGATATATACCTCACCCTGAGTGTCCGGCACCATGAGACTGTGGTTTTTTCGGCCCCTGGTGGTCCGAGGTCGTTCCCGATGCACAGATTCATGCGCCAGGGCCTCCTGCAGATAATCCACTTTCGTTTATTGCGCTATCTGTAATAGCACCCGAGATATCACCGGATATATATTGGATTTTTCCCTTACCCTGAGTGTCCGGCCCCATGAGACGGTGGTTTTCTCGGCCCCTGGTGGTCCTAGGTCGTTCCCGCTGCACAGATGCATGCGCCAGGGCCTCCTGCAGATAATCCACTTTCGTTTATTGCGCTATCTGTAATAGCACCCGAGATATCACCGGATATATATTGGATTTTTCCCTGACCCAGAGTGTCCGGCCCCATGCGACGGTGGTTTTCTCGGCCCCTGGTGGTCCGAGGTCGTTCCCGCTGCACAGATTCATGCGCCAGGGCCTCCTGAAGATAATTCACTTTGGTTTATTGCATTATCTCTAATAGCACCCGAGATATCACCAGATATATATTGGATTTTTCCCTGACCCTGAGTGTCCGGCCCCATGAGACTGTGGTTTTCTCGGCCCCTGGTGGTCCGAGGTCGTTCCCGTTGCACAGATTCATGCGCCAGGGCCTCCTGCAGATAATGCACTTTGGTTTATTGCGCTATCTCTACTAGCACCCGAGATATCACCAGATATATATTGGATTTTCCCCTGACCATGAGTGTCCGGCCCCATGAGACTGTGGTTTTTTCGGCCCCAGGTGGTCCGAGGTCGTTCCCGCTGCACAGATTCAGGCGCCAGGGCCTCCTGCAGATAACTCACTTTGGTTTATTGCGCTATCTCTAATAGCACCCGAGATATCACCAGATATATATTGGATTTTTCCCTGACCCTGAGTGTCCGGCCCCATGAGACGGTGGTTTTCTCGGCCCCTGGTGGTCCGAGGTCGTTCCCGCTGCACAGATTCATGCGCCAGGGCCTCCTGCAGATAATTCACTTTGGTTTATTGCGCTATCACAAATAGCAACCGAGATATCACCAGATATATATTGGATTTTTCCCTGACCATGACAGTAAGGTCCCATGAGACGGTGGTTTTATCGGCCCCTGGTGGTCCGAGGTTGTTCCCGCTGCACAGATTCATGCAACAGGTCCTCCTACAGACAGTGCACTTTGATTTATTGCGCTATATGTAATAGCACCCGAGATATCACCAGATATATATTGGATTTTCCCCTGACCCTGAGTGTCCGGCCCCATGAGACTGTGGTTTTTTCGGCCCCTGGTGGTCCGAGGTCGTTCCCGCTGCACAGATTCATGCGCCAGGGCCTCCTACAGACAATGCACTTTGATTTATTGCGCTATCTGTAATAGCACCCGAGATATCACCAGATATATATTGGATTTTTCCCTGACCCTGAGTGTCCGGCCCCATGAGACGGTGGTTTTCTCGGCCCCTGGTGGTCCGAGGTCGTTCCCGCTGCACAGATTCATGCGCCAGGGCCTCCTGCAGATAATTCACTTTCGTTTATTGCGCTATCTCTAATAGCACCCGAGATATCACCAGATATATATTGGCTTTTTCCCTTACCCTGAGTGTCCGGCCCCATGAGACGGTGGTTTTCTCGGCCCCTGGTGGTCCTAGGTCGTTCCCGCTGCACAGATGCATGCGCCAGGTCCTCCTGCAGATAATTCCCTTTGGCTTATTGCGCTATCTCTAATAGCACTCGAGATATCACCAGATATATATTGGATTTTCCCCTGACCCTGAGTTGCCGGCCCCATGAGACGGTGGTCTTCTCGGCCCCTGGTGGTACGAGGTCGTTCCCGCTGCATAGATTCATGCGCCACGGCCTCCTACAGACAATGCACTTTGATTTCTTGCGCTATCTGTAATAGCACCCGAGATATAACCAGATATATATTGGATATTTCCCTCACCCTGAGTGTCCAGCCCCATGAGACGGTGGTTTTCTCGGCCCCTGGTGGACCGAGGTCGTTCCCGCTGCACAGATTCATGCGCCAGGGCCTCCTGCAGATTATTCACTCTGGTTTATTTCGCTATTTCTACTACCACCCGAGATATCACCAGATATATATTGGATTTTCCCCTGACCATGAGTGTCCGGCCCCATGAGACTGTGGTTTTTTCGGCCCCTGGTGGTCCGAGGTCGTTCCCGCTGCACAGATTCATGCACCAGGGCCTCTTGCAGACAATTCACTTTGGTTTATTGCGCTATCACTAACAGCAACCGAGATATCACCAGATATATATTGGATTTTTCCCTGACCATGACAGTAAGGTCCCACGAGACGGTGGTTTTATCGGCCCCTGGTGGTCCGAGGTCGTTCCCGTTGCACAGATTCCTGAGCCAGGGCTTCCTACAGACATTGCACTTTGATTTAGTGCGCTATATGTAATAGCACCCGAGATATCACCCGAAATATATTGGATTTTACCCTGACCATGAGTGTCCGGCCCCATGAGACGGTGGTTGTCTCGGCCCCTGGTGGTCCGAGGTCGTTCCCGCTGCACTGATTTATGCGCCAGGGCCTCCTACAGACAATGCACTTTGGTTTATTGCGCTATCTGTAATAGCACCCGAGATATCACCAGATATATATTGGATTTTTCACTGACCCTGAGTGTCCGGCCCCATGAGACTGTGGTTTTCTCGGCCCCTGGTGGTCCGAGGTCGTTCCCGCTGCACAGATTCGTGCGCCAGGTCCTCCTACAGACAATGCACTTTGAATTATTGCGCTTTCTGTAATAGCACCCGAGATATCAGCAGATATATATTGGATTTTTCACTGACCCTGAGTGTCCGGCCCCATGAGACGGTGGTTTTCTCGGCCCCTGGTGGTCCGAGGTCGTTCCCGCTGCACAGATTCGTGCGCCAGGGCCTCCTGCAGACAATGCACTTTGATTTATTGCGCTATCTCTAATAGCACCCGAGATATCTCCAGATATATATTGGATTTTCCCCTGACCCTGAGTATCCGGCCCCATGAGACTGTAATTTTCTCGGACCCTGGTGGTCCGAGGTCGTTCCCGCTGCACAGATTCATGCGCCACGGCCTCCTACAGACAATGCACTTTGATTTATTGCGCTATCTGTAATAGCACCAGAGATATCACCAGATATATATTGGATTTTACCCTGACCCTGAGTGTCCGGCCCCATGAGACGGTGGTTGTCTCGGCCCCTGGAGGTCCGAGGACGTTCCCGCTGCACAGATTCATGCGCCAGTGCCTCCTGCAGATAATTCACTTTGGTTTATTGCGCTGTCTCTAATAGCACCCGAGATATCACCAGATATATATTGGATTTTCCCCTGACCCTGAGTGTCCGGCCCCATGAGACGGTGGTTTTCTCGGCCCCTGGTGGTCCGAGGTCGTTCCCGCTGCACAGATTCGTGCGCCAGGTCCTCCTACAGACAATGCACTTTGAATTATTGCGCTATCTGTAATTGCACCCGAGATATCACCAGATATATATTGGATTTTTCCCTTACCCTGAGTGTCCGGCCCCATGAGACGGTGGTTTTCTCGGCCCCTGGTGGTCCTAGGTCGTTCCCGCTGCACAGATTCGTGCGCCAGGGCCTCCTACAGACAATGCACTTTGATTTATTGCGCTATCTGTAATAGCACCCGAGATATCACCAGATATATATTGGATTTTCCCCTGACCCTGAGTGTCCGGCCCCATGAGACGGTGGTTTTTTCGGCCCCTGGTGGTCCGAGGTCGTTCCCGCTGCACAGATTCAGGCGCCAGGGCCTCCTGCAGATATCTCACTTTGGTTTATTGCGCTATCTCTAATAGCACCCGAGATATCACCAGATATATATTGGATTTTTCCCTGATCCTGAGTGTCCGGCCCCATGAGACGGTGGTTTTCTCGGCCCCTGGTGGTCCTAGGTCGTTCCCGCTGCACAGATGCATGCGCCAGGGCCTCCTGCAGATAATTCCCGTTGGCTTATTGCGCTATCTGTAATAGCACCCGAGATATCACCAGATATATATTGGATTTTTCACTGACCCTGAGTGTCCGGCCCCATGAGACGGTGGTTTTCTCGGCCCCTGGTGGTCCGAGGTCGTTCCCGCTGCACAGATTCGTGCGCCAGGGCCTCCTACAGACAATGCACTTTGATTTATTGCGCTATCTGTAATAGCACCCGAGATATCACCAGATATATATTGGATTTTTCACTGACCCTGAGTGTCCGGCCCCATGAGACTGTGGTTTTCTCGGCCCCTGGTGGTCCGAGGTCGTTCCCGTTGCACAGATTCCTGAGCCAGGGCTTCCTACAGACATTGCACTTTGATTTAGTGCGCTATATGTAATAGCACCCGAGATATCACCCGATATATATTGGATTTTACCCTGACCATGAGTGTCCGGCCCCATGAGACGGTGGTTGTCTCGGCCCCTGGTGGTCCGAGGTCGTTCCCGCTGCACTGATTTATGCGCCAGGGCCTCCTACAGACAATGCACTTTGGTTTATTGCGCTATCTGTAATAGCACCCGAGATATCACCAGATATATATTGGATTTTTCACTGACCCTGAGTGTCCGGCCCCATGAGACTGTGGTTTTCTCGGCCCCTGGTGGTCCGAGGTCGTTCCCGCTGCACAGATTCGTGCGCCAGGTCCTCCTACAGACAATGCACTTTGAATTATTGCGCTTTCTGTAATAGCACCCGAGATATCAGCAGATATATATTGGATTTTTCACTGACCCTGAGTGTCCGGCCCCATGAGACGGTGGTTTTCTCGGCCCCTGGTGGTCCGAGGTCGTTCCCGCTGCACAGATTCGTGCGCCAGGGCCTCCTGCAGACAATGCACTTTGATTTATTGCGCTATCTGTAATAGCACCCGAGATATCACCAGATATATATTGGATTTTTCACTGACCCTGAGTGTCCGGCCCCATGAGACGGTGGTTTTCTCGGCCCCTGGTGGTCCGAGGTCGTTCCCAATGCACAGATTCGTGCGCCAGGTCCTCCTACAGACAATGCACTTTGAATTATTGCGCTATCTGTAATTGCACCCGAGATATCACCAGATATATATTGGATTTTTCCCTTACCCTGAGTGTCCTGCCCCATGAGACGGTGGTTTTCTCGGCCCCTGGTGGTCCTAGGTCGTTCCCGCTGCACAGATGCATGCGCCAGGGCCTCCTGCAGTTAATTCCCTTTGGCTTACTGCGCTATCTCTAATAGCACCCGAGATATCACCAGATATATATTGGATTTTCCCCTGACCCTGAGTGGCCGGCCCCATGAGACGGTGGTCTTCTCGGCCCCTGGTGGTCCGAGGTCGTTCCCGCTGCACAGATTCGTGCGCCAGGGCCTCCTACAGACAATGCACTTTGATTTATTGCGCTATCTGTAATAGCACCCGAGATATCACCAGATATATATTGGATTTTTCACTGACCCTGAGTGTCCGGCCCCATGAGACGGTGGTTTTCTCGGCCCCTGGTGGTCCGAGGTCGTTCCCGCTGCACAGATTCGTGCGCCAGGTCCTCCGACAGACAATGCACTTTGATTTATTGCGCTATCTGTAATTGCACCCGAGATATCACCAGATATATATTGGATTTTTCCCTGACCCTGAGTGTCCGACCCCATGAGACTGTGGTTTTCTCTGCCGATGGTGCTCCGAGGTCGTTCCCTCTGCACAGATTCATGCGCCAGGGCCTCCTACAGACAATGCACTTTGATTTATTGCGCTATGTGTAATAGCACCCGAGATATCACCCGATATATATTGGATTTTTCACTGACCCTGAGTGTCCGGCCCCATGAGACGGTGGTTTTCTCGGTCCCTGGTGGTCCTAGGTCGTTCCCGCTGCACAGATGCATGCGCCAGGGCCTCCTGCAGTTAATTCCCTTTGGTTTACTGCGCTATCTCTAATAGCACCCGAGATATCACCAGATATATATTGGATTTTCCCCTGACCCTGAGTGGCCGGCCCCATGAGACGGTGGTCTTCTCGGCCCCTGGTGGTCCGAGGTCGTCCCCGCTGCCCAGATTCATGCGCCACGGCCTCCTACAGACAACGTACTTTGATTTATTGCGCTATCTGTTATAGCACCCGAGATATCACCAGATATATATTGGATTTTCCCCTGACCCTGAGTGTCCGGCCCCATGAGACGGTGGTTTTCACGGCCCCTGGTGGTCCGAGGTCGTTCCCGCTGCACAGATTCATGCGTCAGGGCCTCCTGCAGATAATTCGCTTTGGTTTAGTGCGCTATCTCCAATAGCACCCGAGATATCACCAGATATATATTGGATTTTCACTGACCCTGACAGTCCGGCCCCATGTGTCGGTGGTTTTCTCTGCCCCTGGTTTTCCGAGACCGTTCCCACAGCACAGATTCATGCGCCAGGGCCTCCTGCAGATAATTCACTTTGGTTTATTGCGCTATCTGTAATAGCACCCGAGATATCACCAGATATATATTGGATTTTTCCCTGACCCTGAGTGTCCGGCCCCATGAGACTGTGGTTTTCTCGGCCGATGGTGGTCCGAGGTCGTTCCCGCTGCACAGATTCATGCGCCAGGGCCTCCTACAGACAATGCACTTTGATTTATTGCGCTATCTGTAATAGGACCCGAGATATCACCAGATATATATTGGATTTTCCCCTGACCTTGAGTGTCCGGCCCCATGAGACTGTGGTTTACTCGGCCCCTGGTGGTCCGAGGTCGTTCCCGTTGCACAGATTCATGCGCCAGGGCCTCCTACAGACAATGCACTTTGATTTATTGCGCTATCTGTAATAGGACCCGAGATATCACCAGATATATATTGGATTTTATCCTGACCCTGAGTGTCCGGCCCCATGAGACTGTGATTTTCTCGGACCCTGGTGGTCCGAGGTGGTTCCCGCTGCACAGATTCATGCGCCAGGGCCTCCTACAGACAATGCACTTTGATTTATTGCGCTATCTGTAATAGCACCCCAGATATCACCAGATATATATTGGATATTTCCCTGAGTGACCGGCCCCATGTGTCGATGGTTTTCTCGGTCCCTCGTGGTCCGTGGTCGGTCCCGCTTCTCAGATTCATGCGCCAGTGCCCCGTGCAGATAATTCACTTTGATTTATTGCGCTATCTCTAATAGCACCCGAGATATCACCAGATATATATTGGATTTTTCCTTGACCCTGACAGTCCGGTCGCACGTGTCGATGGTTTTCTCGGCCCCTGGTGTGCCGACGTCGTTGCTGCTGCCCAGATTCATGCGCCAGGGCCTCCTGCAGATAATTCACTTTGGTTTATTGCGCTATCTGTAATAGCACCCGAGATAACACCAGATATATATTGGATTTTTCCCTGACACTGACAGTCCGGCCCCATGTGTCGGTGGTTTTCTCGGCTCCTGGTGGTCCGAGGTGGTTCCCGCTGCACAGATTCATGCACCGGGGCCTCCTGCAGATAATTCCCTCTGGTTTATTGCGCTATCTGTAATAGCACCCGAGATATCATCAGATATATATTGGTTTTTCCCCTGACCCTGAGTGTCCGGCCCCATGAGACGGTGGTTTTCTCGGCCCCTGGTGGTCCGAGGTCGTTCCCGCTGCACAGATTCATGCGCCAGGGCCTCCTGCAGATAATTGACTTTGGTTTATTGCGCTATCTCTAATATCACCCGAGATATCACCAGATATATATTGGATTTTCCCCTGACCCTGTGTGTCCGGCCCCATGAGACTGTGGTTTTCTCGGCCCCTGGTGGTCCGAGGTCTTTCCCGCTGCCCAGATTCTTGCGCCAGGGCCTCCTGCAGATAATTCACTTTGGTTTATTGCGCTATCTGTAATAGCACCCGAGACATCACCAGATATATATTGGATTTTTCTCTGACCCTGAGTGTCCGGCCCCATGAGACTGTGGTTTTCTCGGCCCCTGGTGGTCCGAGGTCGTTCCCGCTGCACAGAATCATGCGCCAGGGCGACCTGCAGATAATTCACTTTGGTTTATTGCGCTATCTCTAATAGCACCCGAGATATCACAATATATATATTGGATTTTCCCCTGACCCTGAGTGTCCGGTCCCATGAGAAGGTTGTTTTCTCGGCCCCTGGTGGTCCGAGGTCGTTCCCGCTGCCCAGATTCATGCGCCAGGGCCTCCTGCAGATAATTCACTTTGGTTTATTGCGCTATCTGTAATAGCACCCGAGATAACACCAGATATATATTGGATTTTTCCCTGACACTGACAGTCCGGCCCCATGTGTCGGTGGTTTTCTCGGCCCCTGGTGGTCCGAGGTCGTTCCCGCTGCACAGATTCATGCGCCAGGGCCTCCTGCAGATAATTGTCTTTGGTTTATTGCGCTATCTCTAATATCATTCGAGATATCACCAGATATATATTGGATTTTCCCCTGACCCTGTGTGTCCGGCCCCATGAGACTGTGGTTCTCTCGGCCCCTGGTGGTCCGAGGTCGTTCCCGCTGCCCAGATTCATGCGCCAGGGCCTCCTGCAGACAATTCACTTTGGTTTATTGCGCTATCTGTAATAGCACCCGAGATAACACCAGATATATATTGGATTTTTCCCTGACACTGACAGTCCGGCCCCATGTGTCGGTGGTTTTCTCGGCCCCTGGTTTTCCGAGGCCGTTCCCACAGCACAGATTCATGCGCCAGGGCCCCTGCAGATAATTCACATTGGTTTAGTGCGCTATCTGTAAGAGCACCCGAGATATCACCAGATATATATTGGATTTTCCCCTGACCCTGAGTGTCCGGCCCCATGAGACTGTGGTTTTCTAGGCCGCTGGTGGTCTGAGGTCGTTCCCGCTGCACAGATTCATGCGCCAGGGCCTCCTACAGACAATACACTTTGATTTATTGCGCTATCTGTAATAGCACCCGAGATATCACCAGATATATATTGGATTTTACCCTGACCCTGAGTGTCCGGCCCCATGAGACTGTGGTTTTCTCGGCCCCTGGTGGTCCGAGGTCGTTCCGGCTGCACAGATTCATGCGCCAGGGCCCCCTGCAGACAATTCACTTTGGTTTACTGCGCTATCTCTAATAGTACCCGAGATATCACCAGATATATTTTGGATTTTCCCCTGACCCTGAGTGTCCGGCCCCATGAGACTGTGATTTTCTCGGACCCTGGTGGTCCGAGGTGGTTCCCGCTGCACAGATTCATGCGCCAGGGCCTCCTACAGACAATGCACTTTGATTTATTGCGCTATCTGTAATAGCACCCGAGATATCACCAGATATATATTGGATATTTCCCTCACCCTGAGTGTCCAGCCCCATGAGACGGTGGTTTTCTCGGCCCCTGGTGGTCCGAGATCGTTCCCGTTGCACAGATTCATGCGCCAGGGCCTCCTGCAGATAATTCAATTTGGTTTATTGCGCTATCTCTAATAGCAGCCGAGATATCACCAGATATATATTGGATTTTCCCCTGAACCTGAGTGTCCGGCCCCATGAGACTGTGGTTTTCTCGGCCCCTGGTGGTCAGAGGTCGTTCCCGCTGCACAGATTCATGCATCAGGGCCTCCTACAGACAATGCACTTTGATTTATTGCGCTATCTGTAGTAGCACCCGAGATATCACCAGATATATATTGGATTTTTCACTGACCCTGAGTGTCTGGCCCCATGAGACGGTGGTTTTCTCGGCCCCTGGTGTTCCGAGGTCGATCCCGCTGCACAGACTCGTGCGCCAGGGCCTCCTACAGACAATGCACTTTGATTTATTGCGCTATCTGTAATAGCACCAGAGATATCACCAGATATATATTGGATTTTCACCTGACCCTGAGTGTCCGGCCCCATGAGACGGTGCTTGTCTCGGCCCCTGGAGGTCCGAGGACGTTCCCGCAGCACAGATTCATGCGCCAGTGCCTCCTGCAGATAATTCACTTTGGTTTACTGCGCTATCTCTAATAGTACCCGAGATATCACCAGATATATATTGGATTTTTCCCTGACCCTGAGTGTCCGACCCCATGAGACTGTGGTTTTCTCTGCCGATGGTGGTCCGAGGTCGTTCCCGCTGCACAGATTCATGCGCCAGGGCCTCCTACAGACAATGCACTTTGATTTATTTCGCTATCTGTAATAGCACCCGAGATATCACCAGATATATATTGGATTTTACCCTGACCCTGAGTGTCCGGCCCCATGAGACTGTGGTTTTCTCGGCCACTGGTGGTCCGAGGTCGTTCCCGTTGCACTGTTTCATGCGCCAGGGCCTCCTGCAGATAATTCACTTTGGTTTATTGCGCTATCTCTAATAGCACCCGAGATATCACCAGATATATATTGGATTTTCCCCTGACCCTGAGTGTCCGGCCCCATGAGACGGTGGTTTTCGCGGCCCCTGGTGGTCCGAGGTCGTTCCCGCTGTACAGAGTCATGCACCAGGGCCTCCTAAAGACAATGCACTTTGATTTATTGCGCTATCTGTAATAGCACCCGAGATATCACCAGATATATATTGGATTTTTCACTGACCCTGAGTGTCCGGCCCCATGAGACGGTGGTTTTCTCGGCCCCTGGTGGTCCGAGGTCGTTCCCGCTGCACAGACTCGTGCGCCAGGGCCTCCTACGGACAATGCACTTTGATTTATTGCGCTATCTGTAATAGCACCAGAGATATCACCAGATATATATTGGATTTTCCCCTGACCCTGAGTGTCCGGCCCCATGAGACTGTGGTTTTCTCTGCCCCTGGTGTTCCGAGGTCGATCCCGCTGCACAGACTCGTGCGCCAGGGCCTCCTACAGACAATGCACTTTGATTTATTGCGCTATCTGTAATAGCACCAGAGATATCACCAGATATATATTGGATTTTCCCCTGACCCTGAGTGTCCGGCCCCATGAGACGGTGCTTGTCTCGGCCCCTGGAGGTCCGAGGACGTTCCCGCAGCACAGATTCATGCGCCAGTGCCTCCTGCAGATAATTCACTTTGGTTTACTGCGCTATCTCTAATAGTACCCGAGATATCACCAGATATATATTGGATTTTTCCCTGACCCTGAGTGTCCGACCCCATGAGACTGTGGTTTTCTCTGCCGATGGTGGTCCGAGGTCGTTCCCGCTGCACAGATTCATGCGCCAGGGCCTCCTACAGACAATGCACTTTGATTTATTTCGCTATCTGTAATAGCACCCGAGATATCACCAGATATATATTGGATTTTACCCTGACCCTGAGTGTCCGGCCCCATGAGACTGTGGTTTTCTCGGCCCCTGGTGGTCCGAGGTCGTTCCCGTTGCACTGTTTCATGCGCCAGGGCCTCCTGCAGATAATTCACTTTGGTTTATTGCGCTATCTCTAATAGCACCCGAGATATCACCAGATATATATTGGATTTTCCCCTGACCCTGAGTGTCCGGCCCCATGAGACGGTGGTTTTCGCGGCCCCTGGTGGTCCGAGGTCGTTCCCGCTGTACAGAGTCATGCACCAGGGCCTCCTAAAGACAATGCACTTTGATTTATTGCGCTATCTGTAATAGCACCCGAGATATCACCAGATATATATTGGATTTTTCACTGACCCTGAGTGTCCGGCCCCATGAGACGGTGGTTTTCTCGGCCCCTGGTGGTCCGAGGTCGTTCCCGCTGCACAGACTCGTGCGCCAGGGCCTCCTACGGACAATGCACTTTGATTTATTGCGCTATCTGTAATAGCACCAGAGATATCACCAGATATATATTGGATTTTCCCCTGACCCTGAGTGTCCGGCCCCATGAGACTGTGGTTTTCTCTGCCCCTGGTGGTCCGAGGTCGTTCCCGCTGCCCAGATTCATGATCTAGGGCCTCCTGCAGATAATTCACTTTGGATTATTGCGCTGTATCTAATAGCACCCGAAAATATCACCAGATATATATTGGATTTTCCCCTGACCCTGAGTGTCCGGCCCCATGAGACGGTGGTTTTCTCGGCCCCTGGTGGTCCGAGGTCGTTCCCGCTGCACAGATTCATGCGCCAGGGCCTCCTGCAGATAATTGACTTTGGTTTATTGCGCTATCTCTAATATCATTCGAGATATCACCAGATATATATTGGATTTTCCCCTGACCCTGTGTGTCCGGCCCCATGAGACTGTGGTTCTCTCGGCCCCTGGTGGTCCGAGGTCGTTCCCGCTGCCCAGATTCATGCGCCAGGGCCTCCTGCAGACAATTCACTTTGGTTTATTGCGCTATCTGTAATAGCACCCGAGATAACACCAGATATATATTGGATTTTTCCCTGACACTGACAGTCCGGCCCCATGTGTCGGTGGTTTCAGGGCCCCTGGTTTTCCGAGGCCGTTCCCACAGCACAGATTCATGCGCCAGGGCCCCTGCAGATAATTCACATTGGTTTAGTGCGCTATCTGTAAGAGCACCCGAGATATCACCAGATATATATTGGATTTTCCCCTGACCCTGAGTGTCCGGCCCCATGAGACTGTGGTTTTCTAGGCCGCTGGTGGTCTGAGGTCGTTCCCGCTGCACAGATTCATGCGCCAGGGCCTCCTACAGACAATACACTTTGATTTATTGCGCTATCTGTAATAGCACCCGAGATATCACCAGATATATATTGGATTTTACCCTGACCCTGAGTGTCCGGCCCCATGAGACTGTGGTTTTCTCGGCCCCTGGTGGTCCGAGGTCGTTCCGGCTGCACAGATTCATGCGCCAGGGCCCCCTGCAGACAATTCACTTTGGTTTACTGCGCTATCTCTAATAGTACCCGAGATATCACCAGATATATTTTGGATTTTCCCCTGACCCTGAGTGTCCGGCCCCATGAGACTGTGATTTTCTCGGACCCTGGTGGTCCGAGGTGGTTCCCGCTGCACAGATTCATGCGCCAGGGCCTCCTACAGACAATGCACTTTGATTTATTGCGCTATCTGTAATAGCACCCGAGATATCACCAGATATATATTGGATATTTCCCTCACCCTGAGTGTCCAGCCCCATGAGACGGTGGTTTTCTCGGCCCCTGGTGGTCCGAGATCGTTCCCGTTGCACAGATTCATGCGCCAGGGCCTCCTGCAGATAATTCAATTTGGTTTATTGCGCTATCTCTAATAGCAGCCGAGATATCACCAGATATATATTGGATTTTCCCCTGAACCTGAGTGTCCGGCCCCATGAGACTGTGGTTTTCTCGGCCCCTGGTGGTCAGAGGTCGTTCCCGCTGCACAGATTCATGCATCAGGGCCTCCTACAGACAATGCACTTTG
This sequence comes from Nomia melanderi, assembly GCF_051020985.1. Classification (NCBI taxonomy): domain Eukaryota; kingdom Metazoa; phylum Arthropoda; class Insecta; order Hymenoptera; family Halictidae; genus Nomia; species Nomia melanderi. The sequence continues at coordinate 246,935 of NW_027475170.1, read as the reverse complement.
ATTTATTGCGCTATCTGTAGTAGCACCCGAGATATCACCAGATATATATTGGATTTTTCACTGACCCTGAGTGTCTGGCCCCATGAGACGGTGGTTTTCTCGGCCCCTGGTGTTCCGAGGTCGATCCCGCTGCACAGACTCGTGCGCCAGGGCCTCCTACAGACAATGCACTTTGATTTATTGCGCTATCTGTAATAGCACCAGAGATATCACCAGATATATATTGGATTTTCCCCTGACCCTGAGTGTCCGGCCCCATGAGACTGTGGTTTTCTCGGCCACTGGTGGTCCGAGGTCGTTCCCGTTGCACTGTTTCATGCGCCAGGGCCTCCTGCAGATAATTCACTTTGGTTTATTGCGCTATCTCTAATAGCACCCGAGATATCACCAGATATATATTGGATTTTCCCCTGACCCTGAGTGTCCGGCCCCATGAGACGGTGGTTTTCGCGGCCCCTGGTGGTCCGAGGTCGTTCCCGCTGTACAGAGTCATGCACCAGGGCCTCCTAAAGACAATGCACTTTGATTTATTGCGCTATCTGTAATAGCACCCGAGATATCACCAGATATATATTGGATTTTTCACTGACCCTGAGTGTCCGGCCCCATGAGACGGTGGTTTTCTCGGCCCCTGGTGGTCCGAGGTCGTTCCCGCTGCACAGACTCGTGCGCCAGGGCCTCCTACGGACAATGCACTTTGATTTATTGCGCTATCTGTAATAGCACCCGAGATATCACCAGATATATATTGGATTTTTCCTTGACCCTGACAGTCCGGTCGCACGTGTCGATGGTTTTCTCGGCCCCTGGTGTGCCGACGTCGTTGCTGCTGCCCAGATTCATGCGCCAGGGCCTCCTGCAGATAATTCACTTTGGTTTATTGCGCTATCTGTAATAGCACCCGAGATAACACCAGATATATATTGGATTTTTCCCTGACACTGACAGTCCGGCCCCATGTGTCGGTGGTTTTCTCGGCTCCTGGTGGTCCGAGGTGGTTCCCGCTGCACAGATTCATGCACCGGGGCCTCCTGCAGATAATTCCCTCTGGTTTATTGCGCTATCTGTAATAGCACCCGAGATATCATCAGATATATATTGGTTTTTCCCCTGACCCTGAGTGTCCGGCCCCATGAGACGGTGGTTTTCTCGGCCCCTGGTGGTCCGAGGTCGTTCCCGCTGCACAGATTCATGCGCCAGGGCCTCCTGCAGATAATTGACTTTGGTTTATTGCGCTATCTCTAATATCACCCGAGATATCACCAGATATATATTGGATTTTCCCCTGACCCTCTGTGTCCGGCCCCATGAGACTGTGGTTTTCTCGGCCCCTGGTGGTCCGAGGTCTTTCCCGCTGCCCAGATTCTTGCGCCAGGGCCTCCTGCAGATAATTCACTTTGGTTTATTGCGCTATCTGTAATAGCACCCGAGACATCACCAGATATATATTGGATTTTTCTCTGACCCTGAGTGTCCGGCCCCATGAGACTGTGGTTTTCTCGGCCCCTGGTGGTCCGAGGTCGTTCCCGCTGCACAGAATCATGCGCCAGGGCGACCTGCAGATAATTCACTTTGGTTTATTGCGCTATCTCTAATAGCACCCGAGATATCACAATATATATATTGGATTTTCCCCTGACCCTGAGTGTCCGGACCCATGAGAAGGTTGTTTTCTCGGCCCCTGGTGGTCCGAGGTCGTTCCCGCTGCCCAGATTCATGCGCCAGGGCCTCCTGCAGATAATTCACTTTGGTTTATTGCGCTATCTGTAATAGCACCCGAGATAACACCAGATATATATTGGATTTTTCCCTGACACTGACAGTCCGGCCCCATGTGTCGGTGGTTTTCTCGGCCCCTGGTGGTCCGAGGTCGTTCCCGCTGCACAGATTCATGCGCCAGGGCCTCCTGCAGATAATTGACTTTGGTTTATTGCGCTATCTCTAATATCATTCGAGATATCACCAGATATATATTGGATTTTCCCCTGACCCTGTGTGTCCGGCCCCATGAGACTGTGGTTCTCTCGGCCCCTGGTGGTCCGAGGTCGTTCCCGCTGCCCAGATTCATGCGCCAGGGCCTCCTGCAGACAATTCACTTTGGTTTATTGCGCTATCTGTAATAGCACCCGAGATAACACCAGATATATATTGGATTTTTCCCTGACACTGACAGTCCGGCCCCATGTGTCGGTGGTTTTCTCGGCCCCTGGTTTTCCGAGGCCGTTCCCACAGCACAGATTCATGCGCCAGGGCCCCTGCAGATAATTCACATTGGTTTAGTGCGCTATCTGTAAGAGCACCCGAGATATCACCAGATATATATTGGATTTTCCCCTGACCCTGAGTGTCCGGCCCCATGAGACTGTGGTTTTCTAGGCCGCTGGTGGTCTGAGGTCGTTCCCGCTGCACAGATTCATGCGCCAGGGCCTCCTACAGACAATACACTTTGATTTATTGCGCTATCTGTAATAGCACCCGAGATATCACCAGATATATATTGGATTTTACCCTGACCCTGAGTGTCCGGCCCCATGAGACTGTGGTTTTCTCGGCCCCTGGTGGTCCGAGGTCGTTCCGGCTGCACAGATTCATGCGCCAGGGCCCCCTGCAGACAATTCACTTTGGTTTACTGCGCTATCTCTAATAGTACCCGAGATATCACCAGATATATTTTGGATTTTCCCCTGACCCTGAGTGTCCGGCCCCATGAGACTGTGATTTTCTCGGACCCTGGTGGTCCGAGGTGGTTCCCGCTGCACAGATTCATGCGCCAGGGCCTCCTACAGACAATGCACTTTGATTTATTGCGCTATCTGTAATAGCACCCGAGATATCACCAGATATATATTGGATATTTCCCTCACCCTGAGTGTCCAGCCCCATGAGACGGTGGTTTTCTCGGCCCCTGGTGGTCCGAGATCGTTCCCGTTGCACAGATTCATGCGCCAGGGCCTCCTGCAGATAATTCAATTTGGTTTATTGCGCTATCTCTAATAGCAGCCGAGATATCACCAGATATATATTGGATTTTCCCCTGAACCTGAGTGTCCGGCCCCATGAGACTGTGGTTTTCTCGGCCCCTGGTGGTCAGAGGTCGTTCCCGCTGCACAGATTCATGCATCAGGGCCTCCTACAGACAATGCACTTTGATTTATTGCGCTATCTGTAGTAGCACCCGAGATATCACCAGATATATATTGGATTTTTCACTGACCCTGAGTGTCTGGCCCCATGAGACGGTGGTTTTCTCGGCCCCTGGTGTTCCGAGGTCGATCCCGCTGCACAGACTCGTGCGCCAGGGCCTCCTACAGACAATGCACTTTGATTTATTGCGCTATCTGTAATAGCACCAGAGATATCACCAGATATATATTGGATTTTCACCTGACCCTGAGTGTCCGGCCCCATGAGACGGTGCTTGTCTCGGCCCCTGGAGGTCCGAGGACGTTCCCGCAGCACAGATTCATGCGCCAGTGCCTCCTGCAGATAATTCACTTTGGTTTACTGCGCTATCTCTAATAGTACCCGAGATATCACCAGATATATATTGGATTTTTCCCTGACCCTGAGTGTCCGACCCCATGAGACTGTGGTTTTCTCTGCCGATGGTGGTCCGAGGTCGTTCCCGCTGCACAGATTCATGCGCCAGGGCCTCCTACAGACAATGCACTTTGATTTATTTCGCTATCTGTAATAGCACCCGAGATATCACCAGATATATATTGGATTTTACCCTGACCCTGAGTGTCCGGCCCCATGAGACTGTGGTTTTCTCGGCCACTGGTGGTCCGAGGTCGTTCCCGTTGCACTGTTTCATGCGCCAGGGCCTCCTGCAGATAATTCACTTTGGTTTATTGCGCTATCTCTAATAGCACCCGAGATATCACCAGATATATATTGGATTTTCCCCTGACCCTGAGTGTCCGGCCCCATGAGACGGTGGTTTTCGCGGCCCCTGGTGGTCCGAGGTCGTTCCCGCTGTACAGAGTCATGCACCAGGGCCTCCTAAAGACAATGCACTTTGATTTATTGCGCTATCTGTAATAGCACCCGAGATATCACCAGATATATATTGGATTTTTCACTGACCCTGAGTGTCCGGCCCCATGAGACGGTGGTTTTCTCGGCCCCTGGTGGTCCGAGGTCGTTCCCGCTGCACAGACTCGTGCGCCAGGGCCTCCTACGGACAATGCACTTTGATTTATTGCGCTATCTGTAATAGCACCAGAGATATCACCAGATATATATTGGATTTTCCCCTGACCCTGAGTGTCCGGCCCCATGAGACTGTGGTTTTCTCTGCCCCTGGTGTTCCGAGGTCGATCCCGCTGCACAGACTCGTGCGCCAGGGCCTCCTACAGACAATGCACTTTGATTTATTGCGCTATCTGTAATAGCACCAGAGATATCACCAGATATATATTGGATTTTCCCCTGACCCTGAGTGTCCGGCCCCATGAGACGGTGCTTGTCTCGGCCCCTGGAGGTCCGAGGACGTTCCCGCAGCACAGATTCATGCGCCAGTGCCTCCTGCAGATAATTCACTTTGGTTTACTGCGCTATCTCTAATAGTACCCGAGATATCACCAGATATATATTGGATTTTTCCCTGACCCTGAGTGTCCGACCCCATGAGACTGTGGTTTTCTCTGCCGATGGTGGTCCGAGGTCGTTCCCGCTGCACAGATTCATGCGCCAGGGCCTCCTACAGACAATGCACTTTGATTTATTTCGCTATCTGTAATAGCACCCGAGATATCACCAGATATATATTGGATTTTACCCTGACCCTGAGTGTCCGGCCCCATGAGACTGTGGTTTTCTCGGCCCCTGGTGGTCCGAGGTCGTTCCCGTTGCACTGTTTCATGCGCCAGGGCCTCCTGCAGATAATTCACTTTGGTTTATTGCGCTATCTCTAATAGCACCCGAGATATCACCAGATATATATTGGATTTTCCCCTGACCCTGAGTGTCCGGCCCCATGAGACGGTGGTTTTCGCGGCCCCTGGTGGTCCGAGGTCGTTCCCGCTGTACAGAGTCATGCACCAGGGCCTCCTAAAGACAATGCACTTTGATTTATTGCGCTATCTGTAATAGCACCCGAGATATCACCAGATATATATTGGATTTTTCACTGACCCTGAGTGTCCGGCCCCATGAGACGGTGGTTTTCTCGGCCCCTGGTGGTCCGAGGTCGTTCCCGCTGCACAGACTCGTGCGCCAGGGCCTCCTACGGACAATGCACTTTGATTTATTGCGCTATCTGTAATAGCACCAGAGATATCACCAGATATATATTGGATTTTCCCCTGACCCTGAGTGTCCGGCCCCATGAGACTGTGGTTTTCTCTGCCCCTGGTGGTCCGAGGTCGTTCCCGCTGCCCAGATTCATGATCTAGGGCCTCCTGCAGATAATTCACTTTGGATTATTGCGCTGTATCTAATAGCACCCGAAAATATCACCAGATATATATTGGATTTTCCCCTGACCCTGAGTGTCCGGCCCCATGAGACGGTGGTTTTCTCGGCCCCTGGTGGTCCGAGGTCGTTCCCGCTGCACAGATTCATGCGCCAGGGCCTCCTGCAGATAATTGACTTTGGTTTATTGCGCTATCTCTAATATCATTCGAGATATCACCAGATATATATTGGATTTTCCCCTGACCCTGTGTGTCCGGCCCCATGAGACTGTGGTTCTCTCGGCCCCTGGTGGTCCGAGGTCGTTCCCGCTGCCCAGATTCATGCGCCAGGGCCTCCTGCAGACAATTCACTTTGGTTTATTGCGCTATCTGTAATAGCACCCGAGATAACACCAGATATATATTGGATTTTTCCCTGACACTGACAGTCCGGCCCCATGTGTCGGTGGTTTTCTCGGCCCCTGGTTTTCCGAGGCCGTTCCCACAGCACAGATTCATGCGCCAGGGCCCCTGCAGATAATTCACATTGGTTTAGTGCGCTATCTGTAAGAGCACCCGAGATATCACCAGATATATATTGGATTTTCCCCTGACCCTGAGTGTCCGGCCCCATGAGACTGTGGTTTTCTAGGCCGCTGGTGGTCTGAGGTCGTTCCCGCTGCACAGATTCATGCGCCAGGGCCTCCTACAGACAATACACTTTGATTTATTGCGCTATCTGTAATAGCACCCGAGATATCACCAGATATATATTGGATTTTACCCTGACCCTGAGTGTCCGGCCCCATGAGACTGTGGTTTTCTCGGCCCCTGGTGGTCCGAGGTCGTTCCGGCTGCACAGATTCATGCGCCAGGGCCCCCTGCAGACAATTCACTTTGGTTTACTGCGCTATCTCTAATAGTACCCGAGATATCACCAGATATATTTTGGATTTTCCCCTGACCCTGAGTGTCCGGCCCCATGAGACTGTGATTTTCTCGGACCCTGGTGGTCCGAGGTGGTTCCCGCTGCACAGATTCATGCGCCAGGGCCTCCTACAGACAATGCACTTTGATTTATTGCGCTATCTGTAATAGCACCCGAGATATCACCAGATATATATTGGATATTTCCCTCACCCTGAGTGTCCAGCCCCATGAGACGGTGGTTTTCTCGGCCCCTGGTGGTCCGAGATCGTTCCCGTTGCACAGATTCATGCGCCAGGGCCTCCTGCAGATAATTCAATTTGGTTTATTGCGCTATCTCTAATAGCAGCCGAGATATCACCAGATATATATTGGATTTTCCCCTGAACCTGAGTGTCCGGCCCCATGAGACTGTGGTTTTCTCGGCCCCTGGTGGTCAGAGGTCGTTCCCGCTGCACAGATTCATGCATCAGGGCCTCCTACAGACAATGCACTTTGATTTATTGCGCTATCTGTAGTAGCACCCGAGATATCACCAGATATATATTGGATTTTTCACTGACCCTGAGTGTCTGGCCCCATGAGACGGTGGTTTTCTCGGCCCCTGGTGTTCCGAGGTCGATCCCGCTGCACAGACTCGTGCGCCAGGGCCTCCTACAGACAATGCACTTTGATTTATTGCGCTATCTGTAATAGCACCAGAGATATCACCAGATATATATTGGATTTTCCCCTGACCCTGAGTGTCCGGCCCCATGAGACTGTGGTTTTCTCGGCCACTGGTGGTCCGAGGTCGTTCCCGTTGCACTGTTTCATGCGCCAGGGCCTCCTGCAGATAATTCACTTTGGTTTATTGCGCTATCTCTAATAGCACCCGAGATATCACCAGATATATATTGGATTTTCCCCTGACCCTGAGTGTCCGGCCCCATGAGACGGTGGTTTTCGCGGCCCCTGGTGGTCCGAGGTCGTTCCCGCTGTACAGAGTCATGCACCAGGGCCTCCTAAAGACAATGCACTTTGATTTATTGCGCTATCTGTAATAGCACCCGAGATATCACCAGATATATATTGGATTTTTCACTGACCCTGAGTGTCCGGCCCCATGAGACGGTGGTTTTCTCGGCCCCTGGTGGTCCGAGGTCGTTCCCGCTGCACAGACTCGTGCGCCAGGGCCTCCTACGGACAATGCACTTTGATTTATTGCGCTATCTGTAATAGCACCAGAGATATCACCAGATATATATTGGATTTTCCCCTGACCCTGAGTGTCCGGCCCCATGAGACTGTGGTTTTCTCTGCCCCTGGTGTTCCGAGGTCGATCCCGCTGCACAGACTCGTGCGCCAGGGCCTCCTACAGACAATGCACTTTGATTTATTGCGCTATCTGTAATAGCACCAGAGATATCACCAGATATATATTGGATTTTCCCCTGACCCTGAGTGTCCGGCCCCATGAGACGGTGCTTGTCTCGGCCCCTGAAGGTCCGAGGACGTTCCCGCAGCACAGATTCATGCGCCAGTGCCTCCTGCAGATAATTCACTTTGGTTTACTGCGCTATCTCTAATAGTACCCGAGATATCACCAGATATATATTGGATTTTTCCCTGACCCTGAGTGTCCGACCCCATGAGACTGTGGTTTTCTCTGCCGATGGTGGTCCGAGGTCGTTCCCGCTGCACAGATTCATGCGCCAGGGCCTCCTACAGACAATGCACTTTGATTTATTTCGCTATCTGTAATAGCACCCGAGATATCACCAGATATATATTGGATTTTACCCTGACCCTGAGTGTCCGGCCCCATGAGACTGTGGTTTTCTCGGCCCCTGGTGGTCCGAGGTCGTTCCCGTTGCACTGTTTCATGCGCCAGGGCCTCCTGCAGATAATTCACTTTGGTTTATTGCGCTATCTCTAATAGCACCCGAGATATCACCAGATATATATTGGATTTTCCCCTGACCCTGAGTGTCCGGCCCCATGAGACGGTGGTTTTCGCGGCCCCTGGTGGTCCGAGGTCGTTCCCGCTGTACAGAGTCATGCACCAGGGCCTCCTAAAGACAATGCACTTTGATTTATTGCGCTATCTGTAATAGCACCCGAGATATCACCAGATATATATTGGATTTTTCACTGACCCTGAGTGTCCGGCCCCATGAGACGGTGGTTTTCTCGGCCCCTGGTGGTCCGAGGTCGTTCCCGCTGCACAGACTCGTGCGCCAGGGCCTCCTACGGACAATGCACTTTGATTTATTGCGCTATCTGTAATAGCACCAGAGATATCACCAGATATATATTGGATTTTCCCCTGACCCTGAGTGTCCGGCCCCATGAGACTGTGGTTTTCTCTGCCCCTGGTGGTCCGAGGTCGTTCCCGCTGCCCAGATTCATGATCTAGGGCCTCCTGCAGATAATTCACTTTGGATTATTGCGCTGTATCTAATAGCACCCGAAAATATCACCAGATATATATTGGATTTTCCCCTGACCCTGAGTGTCCGGCCCCATGAGACTGTGATTTTCTCGGACCCTGGTTGTCCGAGGTGGTTCCCGCTGCACAGATTCATGCGCCAGGGCCTCCTACAGACAATGCACTTTGATTTATTGCGCTATCTCTAATAGCACCCGAGATATCACCAGATATATATTGGATTTTCCCCTGACCCTGAGTGTCCGGCCCCATGAGACTGTGGTTTTCTCGGCCCCTGGTGGTCCGAGGTCGCTCCCGTTGCACAGATTCATGCGCCAGGGCCTCCTGCAGATAACTCACTTTGGTTTATTGCGCTACCTCTAATAGCACCCGAGATATCACCAGATATATATTGGATTTTCCCCTGACCCTGAGTGTCCGGCCCCATGAGACGGTGGTTTTCTCGGCCCCTGGTGGTCCGAGGTCGTTTCCGCTGCACAGATTCGTGCGCCAGGGCCTCCTACGGACAATGCACTTTGATTTATTGCGCTATCTGTAATAGCACCAGAGATATCACCAGATATATATTGGATTTTCCCCTGACCCTGAGTGTCCGGCCCCATGAGACTGTGGTTTTCTCGTCCCCTGGTTGTCCGAGGTCGTTCCCACTGCACAGATTCAGGCGCCAGGGCCTCCTACAGACAATGCACTTTGACTTATTGCGCTATCTGTAATAGCACCCGAGATATCACCAGATATATATTGGATTTTCCCCTGACCCTGAGTGTCCGGCCCCATGAGACTGTGGTTTTCTCGTCCCCTGGTTGTCCGAGGTCGTTCCCACTGCACAGATTCAGGCGCCAGGGCCTCCTACAGACAATGCACTTTGACTTATTGCGCTATCTGTAATAGCACCCGAGATATCACCAGATATATATTGGATTTTTCACTGACCCTAAGTGTCCGGCCCCTGGTGCCCCGAGGTCGTTCCCGCTGCACAGATTCATGCGCCAGGGCCTCCTGCAGATAATTCACTTTGGTTTATTGCGCTATCTCTAATAGCACCCTAGATATCGCCAGATATATATCGGATTTTTCCCTGACCCTGAGTGTCCGGCCCCATGAGACTGTGGTTTTCTCGGCGCCTGGTGGTCCGAGGTCGTTCCCGTTGCACTGTTTCATGCGCCAGGGCCTCCTGCAGATAATTCACTTTCGATTATTGCGCTATCTCTAATAGCACCCGAGATATCACCAGATATATATTGGATTTTTCACTGACCCTGAGTGTCCGGCCCCATGAGACGGTGGTCTTCTCGGCCCCTGGTGGTCCAAGGTCGTTGCCGCTGCCCAGATTCATGCGCCACGGCCTCCTACAGACAATGCACTTTGATTTATTGCGCTATCTGTAATAGCACCCGAGATATCACCAGATATATATTGGATATTTCCCTCACCCTGAGTGTCCAGCCCCATGAGACGGTGGTTTTCTCGGCCCCTGGTGGACCGAGGTCGTTCCCGCTGCTCAGATTCATGCGCCAGGGCCTCCTGCAGATAATGCACTTTGGTTTATTGCGCTATCTCTAATAGCACCCGAGATATCACCAGATATATATTGGATTTTTCCCTGACCCCGAGTGTCCGGCCCCATGAGACTGCGGTTTTCTCGGCCCCTGGTGGCCCGAGGTCGTTCCCGCTGCACACATTCATGCGCCAGGGCCTCCTGCAGATAATTCACTTTGGTTTATTGCGCTATCTCTAATAGCATCCGAGATATCACCAGATATATATTGGATTTTCCCCTGACCCTGAGTGTCCGGCCCCATGAGACTGTGGTTTTCTCGGCCCCTGGTGGTCCGAGGTCGTTCCCGCTGCACAGATTCATGCGCCAGTGCCTCCTACATACAATGCACTTTGATTTATTGCCCTATCTGTAATAGCACCCGAGATATCACCAGATATATATTGGATTTTCCTCTAACCCTGAGTGTCCGGCCCCATGAGACTGTGGTTTTCTCGGCCCCTGGTGGTCCGAGGACGTTCCTGCTGCACAGATTCATCCGCCAGGGCCTCCTGCAGATAATTCACTTTGGTTTATTGCGCTATCTCTAATAGCAGCCGAGATATCACCAGATATATATTGGATTTTCCCCTGACCCTGAGTGACCGACCGCATGAGACTGTGGTTTTTTCGGCCCCTGGTGGTCTGAGGTCGTTCCCGCTGCACAGATTCATCCATCAGGGCCTTCTACAGACAATGCACTTTGATTTATTGCGCTATCTGTAATAGCACCCGAGATATCACCAGATATATATTGGATTTTTCACTGACCCTGAGTGTCCGGCCCCATGAGACGGTGGTTTTCTCGGCCCCTGGTGGTCCGAGGTCGTTCCCGCTGCACAGATTCGTGCGCCAGGGCCTCCTACAGACAATGCACTTTGATTTATTGCGCTATCTGTAATAGCACCAGAGATATCACCAGATATATATTGGATTTTTCACTGACCCTAAGTGTCCGGCCCTTCGGGACGGTGGTTTTCTCGGCCCCTGGTGGTCCGAGGTCGTTCCCGCTGCACAGATTCATGCGCCAGGGCCTCCTGCAGATAATTCACTTTGGTTTATTGCGCTATCTCTAATAGCACCCAAGATATCGCCAGATATATATTGGATTTTTCCCTGACCCTGAGTGTCCGGCCCCATGTGACTGTGGTTTTCTCGGCGCCTGGTGGTCCGAGGTCGTTCCCGTTGCACAGTTTCATGCGCCAGGGCCTCCTGCAGATAATTCACTTTGGTTTATTGCGCTATCTCTAATAGCACCCCAGATATCACCAGATATATATTGGATTTTCCCCTGACCCTGAGTGTCCGGCCCCATGAGACGGTGGTTTTCTCGGCCCCTGGTGGTCCGAGGTCGTTCCCGCTGCACAGATTCGTGCGCCAGGGCCTCCTACGGACAATGCACTTTGATTTATTGCGCTATCTGTAATAGCACCCGAGATATCACCAGATATATATTGGATTTTTCACTGACCCTGAGTGTCCGGCCCCATGAGACGGTGGTTTTCTCGGCCCCTGGTGGTCCGAGGTCGTTCCCGCTGCACAGATTCGTGCGCCAGGGCCTCCTACGGACAATGCACTTTGATTTATTGCGCTATCTGTAATAGCACCAGAGATATCACCAGATATATATTGGATTTTACCCTGACCCTGAGTGTCCGGCCCCATGAGACTGTGGTTTACTCGGCCCCTGGTGGTCCAAGGTCGTTCCCGTTGCACAGATTCATGCAACAGGTCCTCCTGCAGATAATTCACTTTGGTTTATTGCGCTATCTCTAATAGCACCCGAGATATCACCAGATATATATTCGATTTTCCCCTGACCCTGAGTGTCCGGCCCCATGAGACTGTGGTTTTCTCGGCCCCTGGTGGTCCGAGGTCGTTCCCGCTGCACAGATTCATGCATCAGGGCCTCCTGCAGACAATGCACTTTGATTTATAGCGCTATCTGTAATAGCACCCGAGATATCACCAGATATATATTGGATATTTCCCTCACCCTGAGTGTCCAGCCCCATGAGACGGTGGTTTCCTCGGCCCCTGGTGGACCGAGGTCGTTCCCGCTGCACAGATTCATGCGCCAGTGCCTCCTGCAGATAATGCACTTTGGTTTATTGCGCTATCTCTAATAGCACCCGAGATATCACCAGATATATATTAGATTTTTCCCTGACCCTGAGTGTCTGGCCCCATGAGACTGCGGTTTTCTCGGCCCCTGGTGGTCCGAGGTCGTTCCCGCTGCACACATTCATGCGCCAGGGCCTCCTGCAGATAATTCACTTTGGTTTATTGCGCTATCTCTAATAGCACCCGAGATATCACCAGATATATATTGGATTTTCCCCTGACACTGAGTGTCCGGCCCCATGGGACTGTGGTTTTCTCGGCCCCTGGTGGTCCGAGGTCGATCCCGCTGCACAGATTCATGCGCCAGGGCCTCCTACATACAATGCACTTTGATTTATTGCCCTATCTCTAATAGCAGCCGAGATATCACCAGATATATATTGGATCTTCCCCTGACCCTGAGTGTCCGGCCCCATGAGACTGTGGTTTTCTCTGCCGATGGTGGTCCGAGGTCGTTCCCGCTGCACAGATTCATGCGCCAGGGCCTCCTACAGACAATGCACTTTGATTTATTTCGCTATCTGTAATAGCACCCGAGATATCACCAGATATATATTGGATTTTACCCTGACCCTGAGTGTCCGGCCCCATGAGACTGTGGTTTTCTCGGCCCCTGGTGGTCCGAGGTCGTTCCCGTTGCACAGATTCATGCGCCAGGGCCTGCTGCAGATAATTCACTTTGGTTTATTGCGCTATCTCTAATAGCACCTAAGATATCACCAGATATATATTGGATTTTTCCCTGACCCTGAGTGTCCGGAACCATGAGACTGTGGTTTTCTCGGCCCCTGGTGGTCCGAGGTCGTTCCCGTTGCACAGATTCATGCGCCAGGGCCTGCTGCAGATAATTCACTTTGATTTATTGCGCTATCGGTAATAGCAGCCGAGATATCACCAGATATATATTGGATTTTTCACTGACCCTAAGTGTCCGGCCCCTCGGGACGGTGGTTTTCTCGGCCCCTGGTGGTCCGAGGACGTTCCTGCTGCACAGATTCATCCGCCAGGGCCTCCTGCAGATAATTCACTTTGGTTTATTGGGCTATCTCTAATAGCACCCGAGATATCACCAGATATGTATTGGATTTTCCCCTGACCCTGAGTGTCCGGCCCCATGAGACTGTGGTTTTCTAGGCCCCTGGTGGTCTGAGGTCGTTCCCGCTGCACAGATTCATGAGCCAGGGCCTCCTACAGACAATGCACTTTGATTTATTGCGCTATATGTAATAGCACCCGAGATATCACCAGATATATATTGGATTTTACCCTGACCCTCAGTGTCCGGCCCCATGAGACGGTGGTTGTCTCGGCCCCTGGTGGTCCGAGGTCGTTCCCGCTGCACAGATTCATGCGCCAGGGCCTCCTGCAGATAATTCACTTAAGTTTATTGCGCTATCTCTAATAGCACCCAAGATATCACCAGATATATATTGGATTTTTCCCTGACCCTGAGTGTCCGGCCCCATGAGACTGTGGTTTTCTAGGCCCCTGGTGGTCTGAGGTCGTTCCCGCTGCACTGTTTCATGCGCCAGGGCCTCCTGCAGATAATTCACTTTGGTTTATTGCGCTATCTCTAATAGCACCCGAGATATCACCAGATATATATTGGATTTTCCCCTGACCCTGAGTGTCCGGCCCAATGAGACGGTGGTTTTCGCGGCCCCTGGTTGTCCGAGGTCGTACCCGCTGTACAGAGTCATGCGCCAGGGCCTCCTAAAGACAATGCACTTTGATTTATTGCGCTATCTGTAATAGCACCCGAGATATCACCAGATATATATTGGATTTTTCACTGACCCTGAGTGTCCGGCCCCATGAGACGGTGGTTTTCTCGGCCCCTGGTGGTCCGAGGTCGTTCCCGCTGCACAGACTCGTGCGCCAGGGCCTCCTACGGACAATGCACTTTGATTTATTGCGCTATCTGTAATAGCACCAGAGATATCACCAGATATATATTGGATTTTCCCCTGACCCTGAGTGTCCGGCCCCATGAGACTGTGGTTTTCTCTGCCCCTGGTGGTCCGAGGTCGTTCCCGTTGCACAGATTCATGCGCCAGGGCCTCCTGCAGATAATTCACTTTGGTTTATTGCGCTATCTCTAATAGCAGCCGAGATATCACCAGATATATATTGGATTTTTCCCTGACCCTGAGTGTCCGGCCCCATGAGACTGTCGTTTTCTCGGCCCCTGGTGGTCCGAGGTCGTTCCCGTTGCACAGATTCATGCACCAGGGCCTGCTGCAGATAATTCACTTTGGTTTATTGCGCTATCGGTAATAGCAGCCGAGATATCACCAGATATATAATGGATTTTCCCCTGACCCTGAGTGTCCGGCCCCATGAGACGGTGGTTTTCTCGGCCCCTGGTGGTCCTAGGTCGTTCCCGCTGCACAGATGCATGCGCCAGGGCCTCCTGCAGATAATTCACTTTGGTTTATTGCGCTGTATCTAATAGCACCCGAGATATCACCAGATATATATTGGATTTTCCCTGACCCTGAGTGTCCGGCCCCATTTGACTGTGGTTTTCTCGGCCCCTGGTGGTCCGAGGTCGTTCCCGCTGCCCAGATTCATGCTCTAGGGCCTCCTGCAGATAATTCACTTTGGATTATTGCGCTGTATCTAATAGCACCCGAAAATATCACCAGATATATATTGGATTTTCCCCTGACCCTGAGTGTCCGGCCCCATGAGACTGTGATTTTCTCGGACCCTGGTTGTCCGAGGTGGTTCCCGCTGCACAGATTCATGCGCCAGGGCCTCCTACAGACAATGCACTTTGATTTATTGCGCTATCTCTAATAGCACCCGAGATATCACCAGATATATATTGGATTTTCCCCTGACCCTGAGTGTCCGGCCCCATGAGACTGTGGTTTTCTCGGCCCTTGGTGGTCCGAGGTCGTTCCCGTTGCACAGATTCATGCGCCAGGGCCTCCTGCAGATAACTCACTTTGGTTTATTGCGCTATCTCTAATAGCACCCGAGATATCACCAGATATATATTGGATTTTCCCCTGACCCTGAGTGTCCGGCCCCATGAGACGGTGGTTTTCTCGGCCCCTGGTGGTCCGAGGTCGTTCCCGCTGCACAGATTCGTGCGCCAGGGCCTCCTACGGACAATGCACTTTGATTTATTGCCCTATCTGTAATAGCACCCGAGATATCACCAGATATATATTGGATTTTTCACTGACCCTGAGTGTCCGGCCCCATGAGACGGTGGTTTTCTCGGCCCCTGGGGGTCCGAGGTCGTTCCCGCTGCACAGATTCGTGCGCCAGGGCCTCCTACAGACAATGCACTTTGATTTATTGCGCTATCTGTAATAGCACCAGAGATATCACCAGATATATATTGTTTTTTACCCTGACCCTGAGTGTCCGGCCCCATGAGACGGTGGTTGTCTCGGCCCCTGGAGGTCTGAGGACGTTCCCGCTGCAGAGATTCATGCGCCTGTGCCTCCTGCAGATAATACACTTTGGTTTACTGCGCTATCTCTAATAGTACCCGAGATATCACCAGATTTATATTGGATTTTTCCCTGACCCTGAGTGTCCGACCCCATGAGACTGTGGTTTTCTCTGCCGATGGTGGTCCGAGGTCGTTCCCGCTGCACAGATTCATGCGCCAGGGCCTACTACAGACAATGCACTTTGATTTATTTAGCTATCTGTAATAGCACCCGAGATATCACCAGATATATATTGGATTTTACCCTGACCCTGAGTGTCCGGCCCCATGAGACGGTGGTTTTCTCGGCCCCTGGTGGTCCTAGGTCGTTCCCGCTGCACAGATGCATGCGCCAGGGCCTCCTGCAGATAATTCACTTTGGTTTATTGCGCTATCTGTAATAGCAGCCGAGATATCACCAGATATATATTGGATTTTTCACTGACCCTGAGTGTCCGGCCCCATGAGACGGTGGTTTTCTCGGCCCCTGGTGGTCCGAGGTCGTTCCCGCTGCACAGATTCGTGCGCCAGGGCCTCCTACGGACAATGCACTTTGATTTATTGCGCTATCTGTAATAGCACCAGAGATATCACCAGATATATATTGGATTTTCCCCTGACCCTGAGTGTCCGGCACCATGAGACTGTGGTTTTCTCGTACCCTGGTTGTCCGACGTCGTTCCCACTGCACAAATTCAGGCGCCAGCGCCTCCTACAGACAATGCACTTTGACTTATTGCGCTATCTGTAATAGCACCCGAGATATCACCAGATATATATTGGATTTTTCACTGACCCTAAGTGTCCGGCCCCTCGGGACGGTGGTTTTCTCGGCCCCTGGTGGTCCGAGGTCGTTCCCGCTGCACAGATTCATGCGCCAGGGCCTCCTGCAGATAATTCACTTTGGTTTATTGCGCTATCTCTAATAGCACCCAAGATATCGCCAGATATATATTGGATTTTTCCCTGACCCAGAGTGTCCGGCCCCATGTGACTGTGGTTTTCTCGGCGCCTGGTGGTCCGAGGTCGTTCCCGTTGGACTGTTTCATGCGCCAGGGCCTCCTGCAGATAATTCACTTTGGTTTATTGCGCTATCTCTAATAGCACCCCAGATATCACCAGATATATATTGGATTTTCCCCTGACCCTGAGTGTCCGGCCCCATGAGACTGTGATTTTCTCGGACCCTGGTGGTCCGAGGTGGTTCCCGCTGCACAGATTCATGCGCCAGGGCCTCCTACAGACAATGCACTTTGATTTATTGCGCTATCTCTAATAGCACCCGAGATATCACCAGATATATATTGGATTTTCCCCTGACCCTGAGTGTCCGGCCCCATGAGACTGTGGTTTTCTCGGCCCCTGGTGGTCCGAGGTCGTTCCCGTTAGACAGATTCATGCGCCAGGGCCTCCTGCAGATAATTCACTTTGGTTTATTGCGCTATCTCTAATAGCACCCGAGATATCACCAGATATATATTGGATTTTCCCCTGACCCTGAGTGTCCGGCCCCATGAGACGGTAGCTTCCTCGGCCCCTGGAGGTCCGAGGTCGTTCCCGTTGCACTGTTTCATGCGCCAGGACCTCCTGCAGATAATTCACTTTGGTTTATTGCGCTATCTCTAATAGCACCCGAGATATCACCAGATATATATTGGATTTTCCCCTGACCCTGAGTGTCAGGCCCCATGAGACTGTGATTATCTCGGTCCCTGGTGGTCCGAGGTGGTTCCCGCTGCACAGATTCATGCGCCAGGGCCTCCTACAGACAATGCACTTTGATTTATTGCGCTATCTCTAATAGCACCCGAGATATCACCAGATATATATTGGATTTTCCCCTGACCCTGAGTGTCCGGCGGCATGAGACTGTGGTTTTCTCGGCCCCTGGTGGTCCGAGGTCGTTCCCGTTAGACAGATTCATGCGCCAGGGCCTCCTGCAGATAATTCACTTTGGTTTATTGCGCTATCTCTAATAGCACCAGAGATATCACCAGATATATATTGGATTTTACCCTGACCCTGAGTGTCCGGCCCCATGAGACTGTGGTTTACTCGGCCCCTGGTGGTCCGAGGTCGTTCCCGATGCAGAGATTCATGCGCCAGGGCCTCCTACAGACAATGCTCTTTGATTTATTGCGCTATCTGTAATAGCACCCGAGATATCACCAGATATATATTGGATTTTACCCTGACCCTGAGTGTCCGGCCCCATGAGACGGTGGTTGTCTCGGCCCCTGGTGGTCCGAGGTCGTTCCCGCTGCACAGATTCATGCGCCAGGGCCTCCTGCAGATCATTCACTTTGGTTTATTGCGCTATCTCTAATAGCACCCAAGATATCACCAGATATATATTGGATTTTCCCCTGACCCTGAGTGTCCGGCCCCATGAGACTGTGGTTTTCTCGGCCCCTGGTGGTCCGAGGACGTTCCTGCTGCACAGATTCATCCGCCAGGGCCTCCTGCAGATAATTCACTTTGGTTTATTGCGCTATCTCTAATAGCAGCCGAGATATCACCAGATATATATTGGATTTTCCCCTGACCCTGAGTGACCGACCCCATGAGACTGTGGTTTTTTCGGCCCCTGGTGGTCTGAGGTCGTTCCCGCTGCACAGATTCATCCATCAGGGCCTTCTACAGACAATGCACTTTGATTTATTGCGCTATCTGTAATAGCACCCGAGATATCACCAGATATATATTGGATTTTTCACTGACCCTGAGTGTTCGGCCCCATGAGACGGTGGTTTTCTCGGCCCCTGGTGGTACGAGGTCGTTCCCGCTGCACAGATTCGTGCGCCAGGACCTCCTACAGACAATGCACTTTGATTTATTGCGCTATCTGTAATAGCACCAGAGATATCACCAGATATATATTGGATTTTACCCTGACCCTGAGTGTCCGGCCCCATGAGACGGTGCTTGTCTCGGCCCCTGGAGGTCCGAGGACGTTCCCGCTGCACGGATTCATGCGCCAGTGCCTCCTGCAGATAATTCACTTTGGTTTACTGCGCTATCTCTAATAGTACCCGAGATATCACCAGATATATATTGGATTTTTCCCTGACCCTGAGTGTCCGACCCCATGAGACTGTGGTTTTCTCTGCCGATGGTGGTCCGAGGTCGTTCCCGCTGCACAGATTCATGCGCCAGGGCCTCCTACAGACAATGCACTTTGATATATTTCGCTATCTGTAATTGCACCCGAGATATCACAAGATATATATTGGATTTTACCCTGATACTGAGTGTCCGGCCCCATGAGACTGTGGTTTTCTCGGCCCCCGGTGGTCCGAGGTCGTTCCCGCTGCACAGATTCATGCGCCAGGGCCTCCTACAGACAATGCACTTTGATATATTTCGCTATCTGTAATTGCACCCGAGATATCACCAGATATATATTGGATTTTTCACTGACCCTAAGTGTCCGGCCCCTCGGGACGGTGGTTTTCTCGGCCCCTGGTGGTCCGAGGACGTTCCTGCTGCACAGATTCATCCGCCAGGGCCTCCTGCAGATAATTCACTTTGGTTTATTGCGCTATCTGTAATAGCGCCCGAGATATCACCAGATATACATTGGATTTTCCCCTGACCCTGAGTGTCCGGCCCCATGAGACTGTGGTTTTCTAGGCCCCTGGTGGTCTGAGGTCGTTCCCGCTGCACTGTTTCATGCGCCAGGGCCTCCTGCAGATAATTCACTTTGGTTTATTGCGCTATCTCTAATAGCACCCGAGATATCACCAGATATATATTGGATTTTCCCCTGACCCTGAGTGTCCGGCCCCATGAGACGGTAGCTTCCTCGGCCCCTGGAGGTCCGAGGTCGTTCCCGCAGCACAGATTCATGCGCCAGGGCCTCCTGCAGACAATGCACTTTGATTTATTGCGCTATATGTAATAGCACCCGAGATATCACCAGATATATATTGGATTTTTCCCTGACCCTGAGTGTCCGGCCCCATGAGACTGTGGTTTTCTCGGCGCCTGATGGTCCGAGGTCGTTCCCGTTGCACTGTTTCATGCGCCAGGGCCTCCTGCAGATAATTCACTTTGGTTTATTGCGCTATCTCTAATAGCACCCGAGATATCACCAGATATATATTGGATTTTCCCCTGACCCTGAGTGTCCGGCGCCATGAGACTGTGGTTTTCTCGACCCCTGGTGGTCCGAGGTCGTTCCCGTTAGACAGATTCATGCGCCAGGGCCTCCTGCAGATAATTCACTTTGGTTTATTGCGCTATCTCTAATAGCACCAGAGATATCACCAGATATATATTGGATTTTACCCTGACCCTGAGTGTCCGGCCCCATGAGACTGTGGTTTACTCGGCCCCTGGTGGTCCGAGGTCGTTCCCGATGCACAGATTCATGCGCCAGGGCCTCCTACAGACAATGCTCTTTGATTTATTGCGCTATCTGTAATAGCACCCGAGATATCACCAGATATATATTGGATTTTACCCTGACCCTGAGTGTCCGGCCCCATGAGACGGTGGTTGTCTCGGCCCCTGGTGGTCCGAGGTCGTTCCCGCTGCACAGATTCATGCGCCAGGGCCTCCTGCAGATCATTCACTTTGGTTTATTGCGCTATCTCTAATAGCACCCAAGATATCACCAGATATATATTGGATTTTTCCGTGACCCTGAGTGTCCGAACCCATGAGAAATGTGGTTTTCTCTGCCGATGTTGGTCCGAGGTGGTTCCCGCTGCACAGATTCATGCGCCAGGGCCTCCTACAGACAATGCACTTTGATTTATTGCGCTATCAGTAATAGCACCCGAGATATCACCAGATATATATTGGATTTTTCACTGACCCTGAGTGCCCGGCGCCATGAGACGGTGGTTTTCTCGGCCCCTGGTTGTCCGAGGTCGTTCCCACTGCACACATTCAGGCGCCAGGGCCTCCTACAGACAATGCACTTTGATTTATTGCGCTATCTGTAATAGCACCCGAGATATCACCAGATATATATTGGATTTTTCTCTGACCCTGAGTGTGCGGCCCCATGAGACTGTGGTTTTCTCGGCCCCTGGTGGTCCGAGGTCGTTCCCGCTGCACAGATTCATGCGCCAGGGCCTGCTACAGATAATTCACTTTGGTTTATTGCGCTATCTCTAATAACACCCGAGATATCGGAATATATATATTGGATTTTCCCCTGACCCTGACTGTCCGGCCCCATGAGAAGGTGGTTTTCTCGGCCCCTGGTGGTCCGAGGTCGTTCCCGCTGCACAGATTCATGCGCCAGGGCCTCCTGCAGACAATGCACTTTGATTTACTGCACTATCTGCAATAGCACCCGAGATATCACTATATATATATTGGATTTTCCCCTGACCCTGAGTGTCCGGCCCCATGAGATGGTGGTTTCCTCGGCCCCTGGTGGTCCGAGGTCGATCCCGCTGAACAGATCCATGCGCCAGGGTTTCCTGCAGACAATTCACTTTGGTTTATTGCGCTATCTGTAGTAGCTCAAGAGATATCACCAGATATATGCTGGATTTTTACATGACCTTGGGTGACGGATTCCTAATATCTGTAATTTTCTCGGCCCCAGGTGGTCCGAGGTAGTTCCTGCTGCACAGATTCATTCGCCAGTGCCTCCTACAGACAATGCACTTTGATTTATTGCGCTATCTCTAATAGCACCCGAGATATCACCAGATATATATTGGATTTTTCCCTGACCCTGACAGTCCGGCCCCATGAGACGGTGATTTTCTCGGCCCCTGGTGGCCCGAGGTCGTTGCCGCTGCACAGATTCATGCGCCAGGGCCTCCCGCAGACAAGGCACTTTGGTTTATTGCGCTATCTGTAATAGCACCCGAGATATCACCAGATATATGCTGGATTTTTACATGACCTTGGGTGACGGATTCCGAATATCTGTAATTTTCTCGGCCCCTGGTGGTCCGAGGTCGATCCTGCTGCACAGATTCATTCGCCAGTGCCTCCTACAGACAATGCACTTTGATTTATTGCGCTATCTCTAATAGCACCCGAGATATCACCAGATATATATTGGATTTTCCCCTGACCCTGAGTGTCCGGCCCCATGAGATGGTAGTTTTCTCGGCCCCAGGTGATCCGAGGTCGTTCCCGCTGCACAGATTCATGCGCCAGGGCCTCCTGCAGATAATTAACTTTGGTTTATTGCGCTATCTCTAATAGCACCCGAGATATCACCTGATATATATTGAATTTTCCCCTGACCCTGAGTGTCCGGCCCAATGAGACTGTGATTTTCTCGGCCCCTTGTGGTCCGTGGTCGTTCCCGCTGCACAGATTCATGCGCCAGGGCACCCTGCAGATAATTCACTTTGACATATTGCGCTTTCTCTAATAGCACCCGAGATGTCACCAGATATATATTGGATTTTTCCCTGACCCTGACAGTCCGGCCCCTGAGACGGTGATTTTCTCGGCCCCTGGTGCTCCGAGGTTGTTCCCGCTGCACAGATTCATGCGCTAGGGCCTCCTGCAGACAATGCACTTTCATTTATTGCGCTTTCTGTAATAGCACCCGTAATATCACCATATATATATTGGATTTTCCCCTGACCCTGAGCGTCCGGCCCCATGAGCCGGTGGTTTTCTCGGCCCCTGGTGGTCCGAGGTCGTTCCCGCTGCCCAGATTCATGCGCCAGGGCCCCCTGCAGATAATTAACTTTGATTTATTGCGCTATCTGTAATAGCACTCGAGATATCACCAGCTATATATTGGATTTTCCCCTGACCCTGAGTGTCCGGCCCCATGAGATGGTGGTTTTCTCGTCCCCTGGTGGTCCGAGGTCGTTCCCGCTGCACAGATTCATGCGCCAGGGTCCCCTGCAGACAATGCACTTTGATTTATTGCGCTTTCTGTAATAGCACCCGTGATATCCCCATATATATATTGGATTTTCCCCTGGCCCTGAGTGTCCGGCCCCATGAGATGGTGGTTTCCTCGGCCCCTGGTGGTCCGAGGTCGATCCCGCAGCACAGATTCATACGCCAGGGCCTCCTACAGACAATGCACTTTGATTTATTGCGCTTTCTGTAATAGCACCCGAGATATCACCAGACAGATATTGGATTTTTCCCTGACCCTGACAGTCCGGCCCCATGAGACGGTGATTTTCTCGACCCCTGGTGGTCCTAGGTCGTTTTCCGCTGCAAAAATTCATGCGCCAGGGCCTCCTGCAGACAATGCACTTTCATTTATTGCGCTATCTGTAATAGCACCCGAGATATCACCATATATATATTGGATTTTCCCCTGACCCTGAGTGTCCGGCCCCATGAGATGGTGGTTTCCTCGGCCCCTGGTGGTCCGAGGTCGATCCCGCAGCACAGATTCATGCGCCAGGGCCTCCTACAGACAATGCAGTTTGATTTATTGCGCTTTCTGTAATAGCACCCGTGATATCCCCGTATATATATTGGATTTTCCCCTGACCCTGAGTGTCCGGCCCCATGAGATGGTGGTTTCCTCGGCCCCTGGTGGTCCGAGGTCGATCCCGTAGCACAGATTCATGCGCCAGGGCCTCCTACAGACAATGCACTTTGATTTATTGCGCTTTCTGTAATAGCACCCGTGATATCACCATATATATATTGGATTTTCCCCTGAACCTGAGTGTCCGGCCCCATGAGATGGTGGTTTTCTCGGCCCCTGGTGGTCCGAGGTCGTTCCCGCTGCACAGATTCATGCGCCAGGGTCCCCTGCAGATAATTCACTTTGATTTGTTGAGCTATCTCTAATAGCACCCGAGATATCACCAGATATATATTGGATTTTTCCTTGACCCTGACAGTCCGGCCCCATGAGACGGTGATTTTCTCGGCCCCTGGTGGTCCGGGGTCGATCCCGCTGCACAGATTCATGCCCCAGGGCCGCCTGCAGACAATGCACTTTGGTTTATTGCGCTATCTCTAATAGCACCCGAGATATCACCGGATATATATTGGATTTTTCCCTGACCCTGAGTGTCCGGCCCCATGAGACGGTAGTTTCCTCGGCCCCTGGAGGTCCGAGGTCGTTCCCGCTGCACAGATTCATGCGCCAGGGCCTCCTGCAGACAATGCACTTTGATTTATTGGGCTATCTGTAATAGCTCCCGAGATATCACCATATATATATTGGATTTTCCCCTGACCCTGACAGTCCGGCCCCATGAGACGGTGATTTTCTCGGCCCCCGGTGGTCCCAGGTCGATCGCGCTGCACAGATACATGCGCTAGGGCCCCCTGCAGATAATTCACTTTGATTTATTGCGGTAGCTCTAATAGCACCCGAGATACCGCCAGATATATATTGGATTTTCCCCTGACCCTGAGTGTCCGGCCCCATGAGACGGTGGTTTTCTCGGCCCCTGGTGGTCCGTGGTCGTTCCCGCTGCACAGATTCATGCCCCAGGGCACCCTGCATATAATTCACTTTGATTGATTGTGCTTTCTCTAATAGCACCCGAGATATCACCACATATATATTGGATTTTTCCCTGACCCTGAGTGTCCGACCCCATGAGACGGTAGTTTTCTCGGCCCCTGGTGGGCCGAGGTCGTTCCCGCGGCAAAGATTCATGCGCTAGGGCCTCCTGCAGACAATGCACGTTGATTTATTGCGCTATCTCTAATAGCACCCGAGATATCACCAGATATATATTGGATTTTTCCCTGACCCTGACAGTCCGACCCCATGAGACGGTGGTTTTCTCGGCCCCTGGTGGTCCGAGGTCGATCCCGCTACACAGATTCATGCCCCAGGGCCTCCTACAGACAATGCACTTTGATTTATTGCGCTATCTCTAATAGCACTCGAGATATCACCAGATATATATTGGATTTTTCCCTGACCCTGACAGTCCGGCCCCATGAGACGGTGATTTTCTCGGCCCCTGGTGGTCCGAGGTCGATCCCGCTGCACAGATTCATGCCCCAGGGCCTCCTACAGACAACGCACTTTGATTTATTGCGCTATCTCTAATAGCACCCGAGATATCACCAGATATATATTGGAATTTCCCCTGACCCTGAGCGTCCGGCCCCATGAGACGGTGATTTTCTCGGCCCCTGGTGGTCCGAGGTCGTTCCCGCTGCACAGATTCATGCGCCAGGGCCCCCTGCAGATAATTAACTTTGATTTATTGCGCTATCAGTAATAGCACCCGAGATATCACCAGATATATATTGGATTTTTCACTGACCCTGAGTGCCCGGCACCTTGAGACGGTGGTTTTCTCGGCCCCTGGTGGTCCGAGGACGTTCCCACTGTACAGATTCATGCGCCAGGGCCTCCTACAGACAATGCACTTTGATTTATTGCGCTATCTGTAATAGCACCCGAGATATCACCAGATATATATTGGATTTTCCCCTGACCCTGAGTGTCCGGCCCCATGAGACGGTAGTTTCCTCGGCCCCTGGAGGTCCGAGGTCGTTCCCGCAGCACAGATTCATGCGCCAGGGCCTCCTGCAGACAATGCACTTTGATTTATTGCGCTATATGTAATAGCACCCGAGATATCACCAGATATATATTGGATTTTTCACTGACCCTGAGTGCCCGGCGCCATGAGACGGTGGTTTTCTCGGCCCCTGGTTGTCCGAGGTCGTTCCCACTGCACACATTCAGGCGCCAGGGCCTCCTACAGACAATGCACTTTGACTTATTGCGCTATCTGTAATAGCACCCGAGATATCACCAGATATATATTGGATTTTTCACTGACCCTAAGTGTCCGGCCCCTCGGGACGGTGGTTTTCTCGGCCCCTAGTGGTCCGAGGTCGTTCCCGCTGCACAGATTCATGCACCAGGGCCTCCTACAGACAATGCACTTTGATTTATTGCGCTATTTGTAATAGCACCCGAGATATCGCCAGATATATATTGGATTTTTCCCTGACCCTGAGTGTCCGGCCCCATGAGACTGTGGTTTTCTCGGCCCCTGGTGGACCGAGGTAGATACCGCTGCACAGATTCATGAGCCAGGGCCTCCTACAGACAATGCACTTTGATTTATTGCGCTATCTGTTATAGCACCCGAGATATCATCAGATACATCCTGGGTTTTTACATGACCTTGGGAGTGCGACCCCATGTGTCGGTGGTTTTCTCGGCCCCTGTTGGTCCGAGATCGTTCCCGCTGCACAGACACATGCGACAGGGCCTCCTGCAGATAATTCACTTTGGTTTATTGCGGTATCTCTAATAGCACCCGAGATATCTCCAGATATATATTGGATTTTTCCCTGACACTGAGTGACCGGCCCCATGAGACGGTAGTTTTCTCGGCCCCTGGTGGTCCGAGGTCATTACCGCTGCACAGATTCATGCGCCAGGGCCTGCTACAGATAATTCACTTTGGTTTATTGCGCTATCTGTAATAGCACCCGAGATATCACCAGATATATATTGGATTTTTCCCTGACCCTGAGTGTCCGGTCCCATGGGACGGAGGTTTTCTCGGCCCCTGGTGGTTCGAGGTCGTTCCCGCTGGCCAGATTCATCCGCAAGGGCCTCCTACGGAGAATGCACTTTGAATTATTGCCCTATCTCTAATAGCACCCTAGATATCACCAGATATATATTGGATTTTCCCCTGACCCTGAGTGTCCGGCCCCATGAGATGGTAGTTTTCTCGGCCCCTGGTGATCCGAGGTCGTTCCCGCTGCACAGATTCATGCGCCAGGGCCTCCTGCAGATAATTAACTTTGGTTTATTGCGCTATCTCTAATAGCACCCGAGATATCACCTGATATATATTGAATTTTCCCCTGACCCTGAGTGTCCGGCCCAATGAGACTGTGATTTTCTCGGCCCCTTGTGGTCCGTGGTCGTTCCCGCTGCACAGATTCATGCGCCAGGGCACCCTGCAGATAATTCACTTTGACATATTGCGCTTTCTCTAATAGCACCCGAGATGTCACCAGATATATATTGGATTTTTCCCTGACCCTGACAGTCCGGCCCCTGAGACGGTGATTTTCTCGGCCCCTGGTGCTCCGAGGTTGTTCCCGCTGCACAGATTCATGCGCTAGGGCCTCCTGCAGACAATGCACTTTCATTTATTGCGCTTTCTGTAATAGCACCCGTAATATCACCATATATATATTGGATTTTCCCCTGACCCTGAGCGTCCGGCCCCATGAGCCGGTGGTTTTCTCGGCCCCTGGTGGTCCGAGGTCGTTCCCGCTGCCCAGATTCATGCGCCAGGGCCCCCTGCAGATAATTAACTTTGATTTATTGCGCTATCTGTAATAGCACTCGAGATATCACCAGCTATATATTGGCTTTTCCCCTGACCCTGAGTGTCCGGCCCCATGAGATGGTGGTTTTCTCGTCCCCTGGTGGTCCGAGGTCGTTCCCGCTGCACAGATTCATGCGCCAGGGTCCCCTGCAGACAATGCACTTTGATTTATTGCGCTTTCTGTAATAGCACCCGTGATATCCCCATATATATATTGGATTTTCCCCTGGCCCTGAGTGTCCGGCCCCATGAGATGGTGGTTTCCTCGGCCCCTGGTGGTCCGAGGTCGATCCCGCAGCACAGATTCATACGCCAGGGCCTCCTGCAGACAATGCACTTTCATTTATTGCGCTATCTGTAATAGCACCCGAGATATCACCATATATATATTGGATTTTCCCCTGACCCTGAGTGTCCGGCCCCATGAGATGGTGGTTTCCTCGGCCCCTGGTGGTCCGAGGTCGATCCCGCAGCACAGATTCATGCGCCAGGGCCTCCTACAGACAATGCAGTTTGATTTATTGCGCTTTCTGTAATAGCACCCGTGATATCCCCGTATATATATTGGATTTTCCCCTGACCCTGAGTGTCCGGCCCCATGAGATGGTGGTTTCCTCGGCCCCTGGTGGTCCGAGGTCGATCCCGTAGCACAGATTCATGCGCCAGGGCCTCCTACAGACAATGCACTTTGATTTATTGCGCTTTCTGTAATAGCACCCGTGATATCACCATATATATATTGGATTTTCCCCTGAACCTGAGTGTCCGGCCCCATGAGATGGTGGTTTTCTCGGCCCCTGGTGGTCCGAGGTCGTTCCCGCTGCACAGATTCATGCGCCAGGGTCCCCTGCAGATAATTCACTTTGATTTGTTGAGCTATCTCTAATAGCACCCGAGATATCACCAGATATATATTGGATTTTTCCTTGACCCTGACAGTCCGGCCCCATGAGACGGTGATTTTCTCGGCCCCTGGTGGTCCGGGGTCGATCCCGCTGCACAGATTCATGCCCCAGGGCCTCCTGCAGACAATGCACTTTGGTTTATTGCGCTATCTCTAATAGCACCCGAGATATCACCGGATATATATTGGATTTTTCCCTGACCCTGAGTGTCCGGCCCCATGAGACGGTAGTTTCCTCGGCCCCTGGAGGTCCGAGGTCGTTCCCGCTGCACAGATTCATGCGCCAGGGCCTCCTGCAGACAATGCACTTTGATTTATTGGGCTATCTGTAATAGCTCCCGAGATATCACCATATATATATTGGATTTTCCCCTGACCCTGACAGTCCGGCCCCATGAGACGGTGATTTTCTCGGCCCCCGGTGGTCCCAGGTCGATCGCGCTGCACAGATACATGCGCTAGGGCCCCCTGCAGATAATTCACTTTGATTGATTGCGCTTTCTCTAATAGCACCCGAGATATCACCACATATATATTGGATTTTTCCCTGACCCTGAGTGTCCGACCCCATGAGACGGTAGTTTTCTCGGCCCCTGGTGGGCCGAGGTCGTTCCCGCGGCAAAGATTCATGCGCTAGGGCCTCCTGCAGACAATGCACGTTGATTTATTGCGCTATCTCTAATAGCACCCGAGATATCACCAGATATATATTGGATTTTTCCCTGACCCTGACAGTCCGACCCCATGAGACGGTGGTTTTCTCGGCCCCTGGTGGTCCGAGGTCGATCCCGCTACACAGATTCATGCCCCAGGGCCTCCTACAGACAATGCACTTTGATTTATTGCGCTATCTCTAATAGCACTCGAGATATCACCAGATATATATTGGATTTTTCCCTGACCCTGACAGTCCGGCCCCATGAGACGGTGATTTTCTCGGCCCCTGGTGGTCCGAGGTCGATCCCGCTGCACAGATTCATGCCCCAGGGCCTCCTACAGACAACGCACTTTGATTTATTGCGCTATCTCTAATAGCACCCGAGATATCACCAGATATATATTGGAATTTCCCCTGACCCTGAGCGTCCGGCCCCATGAGACGGTGATTTTCTCGGCCCCTGGTGGTCCGAGGTCGTTCCCGCTGCACAGATTCATGCGCCAGGGCCCCCTGCAGATAATTAACTTTGATTTATTGCGTTATCTGTAATAGCACCCGAGATATCACCAGATATATGCTGGATTTTTACATGACCCTGACAGTCCTGTCCCATGAGTCGGTGATTTGCTCGGCCCATGGTGGTCCGAGGTCGATCCCGCTGCACAGATTCATGCGCAAGGGCCCCCTGCAGATAGATCACTTTGATTTATTGCGCTATCTCTAATAGCACCCGAGATATCACCAGATATATATTGGATTTTTCCTTGAACCTGAGTGTCCGGGCCCATGTGTCGATGGTTTTCTCGGTCCCTCGTGGTCCGAGGTCGATCCCGCTGCACAGATTCATGCGCCAGGGCCTCCTGCAGACAATGCACTTTGATTTACTGCACTATCTGCAATAGCACCCGAGATATCACCATATATATATTGGATTTTCCCCTGACCCTGAGTGTCCGGCCCCATGAGACGGTGGTTTAGTCGGCGCCTGGTGGTCCGAGGTCGTTCCTGCGCCACAGATTCATTCGCCAGTGCCTCCTACAGACAATGCACTTTGATTTATTGCGCTATTTCTAATAGCACCCGAGATATCACCAGATATATATTGGATTTTTCCGTGACCCTGAGTGTCCGGCCCTATGAAACGGTAGTTTCCTCGGCCCGTGGAGGTCCGAGGTCGTTCCCGCTGCACATATTCATGCGCCAGGGCCTCCTGCAGACAATGCACTTTGATTTATTGCGCTAGCTGTAATAGCAGTCGAGATATCACCAGATATATATTGGATTTTGCCCAGACCCTCAGTGTCCGGCCCCATGAGACGGTAGTTTTTTCGGCCCCTGGTGGTCCGAGGTCGATCCCGCAGCACAGATTCATGCGCCAGGGCCTCCTACAGACAATGCACTTTGATTTATTGCGCTTTCTGTAATAGCACCCGTGATATCCCCATATATATATTGGATTTTCCCCTGACCCTGAGTGTCCGGCCCCATGAGATGGTGGTTTCCTCGGCCCCTGGTGGTCCGAGGTCGATCCCGCAGCACAGATTCATGCGTCAGGGCCTCCTACAGACAATGCACTTTGATTTATTGCGCTTTCTGTAATAGCACCCGTGATATCCCCATATATATATTGGATTTTCCCCTGACCCTGAGTGTCCGGCCCCATGAGACTGTGATTTTCTCGGCCCCTTGTGGTCCGAGGTCGTTCCCGCTGCACAGAATCATGCGCCAGGGCCTCCCGCAGACAAGGCACTTTGGTTTATTGCGCTATCTGTAATAGCACCCGAGATATCACCAGATATATGCTGGATTTTTACATGACTTTGGGTGACGGATTCCAAATATCTGTAATTTTCTCGGCGCCAGGTGGTCCGAGGTCGTTCCTGCTCCACAGATTCATTCGCCAGTGCCTCCTACAGACACTGCACTTTGATTTATTGCGCTAGCTCTAATAGCACCCGAGATATCACCAGATATATATTGGATTTTCCCCTGACCCTGAGTTTCCGGCCCCATGAGACGGTGGTTTTCTCGGCCCCTGGTGGTCCGTGGTCGTTCCCGCTGCACAGATTCATGCGCCAGGGCACCCTGCAGATAATTCACTTTGACATATTGCGCTTTCTCTAATAGCACCCGAGATGTCACCAGATATATATTGGATTTTTCCCTGACCCTGACAGTCCGGCCCCTGAGACGGTGATTTTCACGGCCCCTGGTGGTCCGAGGTCGTTCCCGCTGCACAGATTCATGCGCTAGGGCCTCCTGCAGACAATGCACTTTCATTTATTGCGCTATCTGTAATAGCACCCGAGATATCACCATATACATATTGGATTTTCCCCTGACCCTGAGCGTCCGGCCCCATGAGCCGGAGGTTTTCTCGGCCCCTGGTGGTCCGAGGTCGTTCCCGCTGCCCAGATTCATGCGCCAGGGCCCCCTGCAGATAATTAACTTTGATTTATTGCGCTAGCTCTAATAGCACCCGAGATATCACCAGATATATATTGGATTTTCCCCTGACCCTGAGTGTCCGGCCCTATGAGATGGTGGTTTCCTCGGACCCTGGTGGTCCGAGGTCGATCCCGTAGCACAGATTCATGCGCCAGTGCCTCCTGCAGATAATTCACTTTGGTTTATTGCGCTATCTCTAATAGCACCCGAGATATCACCTGATATATATTGAATTTTCCCCTGACCCTGAGTGTCCGGCCCAATGAGACTGTGATTTTCTCGGCCCCTTGTGGTCCGAGGTCGTTCCCGCTGCACAGAATCATGCGCCAGGGCTTCCTGCAGACAATGCCCCTTGATTTATCGCGCTATCTCTAATAGCACCCGAGATATCACCAGATATATGCTGGATTTTTACATGACCTTGGGTGACGGATTCCGAATATCTGTAATTTTCTCGGCCACTGGTGGTCCGAGGTCGTTCCTGCGGCACAGATTCATTCGCCAGTGCCTCCTACAGACAATGCACTTTGATTTATTGCGCTAGCTCTAATAGCACCCGAGATATCACCAGATATATATTGGATTTTCCCCTGACCCTGAGTGTCCGGCCCCATGAGTCTGTGGTTTTCTCGGCCCCTGGTGTTCCGAGGTCGTTCCTGTTGCACAGAATCATGCGCCAGGGCCTCCTGCAGATAATTCACATTGGTTTATTGCGCTATCTGTAATAGCACCCGAGATATCACCAGATATATGCTGGATTTTTACATGACCTTGGGTGACGGATTCCAAATATCTGTAATTTTCTCAGCGCCAGGTGGTCCGAGATCGTTCCTGCTCCACAGATTCATTCGCCAGTGCCTCCTACAGACAATGCACTTTGATTTATTGCGCTAGTTCTAATAGCACGCGAGATATCACCAGATATATATTGGATTTTCCCCTGACCCTGAGTGTCCGGCCCCATGAGACGGTGGTTTTCTCGGCCCCTGGTGGTCCGTGGTCGTTCCCGCTGCACAGATTCATGCGCCAGGGCACCCTGCAGATAATTCACTTTGACATATTGCGCTTTCTCTAATAGCACCCGAGATGTCACCAGATATATATTGGATTTTTCCCTGACCCTGACAGTCCGGCCCCTGAGACGGTGATTTTCTCGGCCCCTGGTGCTCCGAGGTCGTTCCCGCTGCACAGATTCATGCGCTAGGGCATCCTGCAGACAATGCACTTTCATTTTTTGCGCTTTCTGTAATAGCACCCGTAATATCACCATATATATATTGGATTTTCCCCTGACCCTGAGCGTCCGGCCCCATGAGCCGGTGGTTTTCTCGGCCCCTGGTGGTCCGAGGTCGTTCCCGCTGCCCAGATTCATGCGCCAGGGCCCCCTGCAGATAATTAACTTTGATTTATTGCGCTATCTGTAATAGCACCCGTGATATCCCCATATATATATTGGATTTTCCCCTGGCCCTGAGTGTCCGGCCCCATGAGATGGTGGTTTCCTCGGCCCCTGGTGGTCCGAGGTCGATCCCGCAGCACAGATTCATACGCCAGGGCCTCCTACAGACAATGCACTTTGATTTATTGCGCTTTCTGTAATAGCACCCGAGATATCACCAGACATATATTGGATTTTTCCCTGACCCTGACAGTCCGGCCCCATGAGACGGTGATTTTCTCGACCCCTGGTGGTCCTAGGTCGTTTTCCGCTGCAAGAATTCATGCGCCAGGGCCTCCTGCAGACAATGCACTTTCATTTATTGCGCTATCTGTAATAGCACCCGAGATATCACCATATATATATTGGATTTTCCCCTGACCCTGAGTGTCCGGCCCCATGAGATGGTGGTTTCCTCGGCCCCTGGTGGTCCGAGGTCGATCCCGCAGCACAGATTCATGCGCCAGGGCCTCCTACAGACAATGCAGTTTGATTTATTGCGCTTTCTGTAATAGCACCCGTGATATCCCCGTATATATATTGGATTTTCCCCTGACCCTGAGTGTCCGGCCCCATGAGATGGTGGTTTCCTCGGCCCCTGGTGGTCCGAGGTCGATCCCGTAGCACAGATTCATGCGCCAGGGCCTCCTACAGACAATGCACTTTGATTTATTGCGCTTTCTGTAATAGCACCCGTGATATCACCATATATATATTGGATTTTCCCCTGACCCTGAGTGTCCGGCCCCATGAGATGGTGGTTTTCTCGGCCCCTGGTGGTCCGAGGTCGTTCCCGCTGCCCAGATTCATGCGCCAGGGCCCCCTGCAGATAATTCACTTTGATTTATTGCGCTATCTCTAATAGCACCCGAGATATCACCAGCTATATATTGGATTTTCCCCTGACCCTGAGTGTCCGGCCCCATGAGATGGTGGTTTCCTCGGCCCCTGGTGGTCCGAGGTCGATCCCGCAGCACAGATTCATACGCCAGGGCCTCCTACAGACAATGCACTTTGATTTATTGCGCTATCTCTAATAGCACCCGAGATATCACCAGACATATATTGGATTTTTCCCTGACCCTGACAGTCCGGCCCCACGAGACGGTGATTTTCTCGACCCCTGGTGGTCCTAGGTCGTTTTCCGCTGCAAAGATTCATGCGCCAGGGCCTCCTGCAGACAATGCACTTTCATTTATTGCGCTATCTGTAATAGCACCCGAGATATCACCATATATATATTGGATTTTCCCCTGACCCTGAGTGTCCGGCCCCATGAGATGGTGGTTTCCTCGGCCCCTGGTGGTCCGAGGTCGATCCCGCAGCACAGATTCATGCGCCAGGGCCTCCTACAGACAATGCAGTTTGATTTATTGCGCTTTCTGTAATAGCACCCGTGATATCCCCGTATATATATTGGATTTTCCCCTGACCCTGAGTGTCCGGCCCCATGAGATGGTGGTTTCCTCGGCCCCTGGTGGTCCGAGGTCGATCCCGTAGCACAGATTCATGCGCCAGGGCCTCCTACAGACAATGCACTTTGATTTATTGCGCTTTCTGTAATAGCACCCGTGATATCACCATATATATATTGGATTTTCCCCTGACCCTGAGTGTCCGGCCCCATGAGATGGTGGTTTTCTCGGCCCCTGGTGGTCCGAGGTCGTTCCCGCTGCACAGATTCATGCGCCGGGGTCCCCTGCAGATAATTCACTTTGATTTGTTGAGCTATCTCTAATAGCACCCGAGATATCACCAGATATATATTGGATTTTTCCCTGACCCTGAGTGTCCGGCCCCATGAGACGGTAGTTTCCTCGGCCCCTGGAGGTCCGAGGTCGTTCCCGCTGCACAGATTCATGCGCCAGGGCCTCCTGCAGACAATGCACTTTGATTTATTGGGCTATCTGTAATAGCTCCCGAGATATCACCATATATATATTGGATTTTCCCCTGACCCTGACAGTCCGGCCCCATGAGACGGTGATTTTCTCGGCCCCCGGTGGTCCCAGGTCGATCGCGCTGCACAGATACATGCGCCAGGGCACCCTGCATATAATTCACTTTGATTGATTGCGCTTTCTCTAATAGCACCCGAGATATCACCAGATATATATTGGATTTTTCCCTGACCCTGAGTGTCCGACCCCATGAGACGGTAGTTTTCTCGGCCCCTGGTGGGCCGAGGTCGTTCCCGCGGCAAAGATTCATGCGCTAGGGCCTCCTGCAGACAATGCACGTTGATTTATTGCGCTATCTCTAATAGCACCCGAGATATCACCAGATATATATTGGATTTTTCCCTGACCCTGAGTGTCCGGCCCCATGAGATGGTGGTTTCCTCGGCCCCTGGTGGTCCGAGGTCGATCCCGTAGCACAGATTCATGCGCCAGGGCCTCCTGCAGACAATGCACTTTGATTTATTGCGCTTTCTGTAATAGCACCCGTGATATCACCATATATATATTGGATTTTCCCCTGACCCTGAGTGTCCGGCCCCATGAGATGGTGGTTTTCTCGGCCCCTGGTGGTCCGAGGTCGTTCCCGCTGCACAGATTCATGCGCCGGGGTCCCCTGCAGATAATTCACTTTGATTTGTTGAGCTATCTCTAATAGCACCCGAGATATCACCAGATATATATTGGATTTTTCCCTGACCCTGAGTGTCCGGCCCCATGAGACGGTAGTTTCCTCGGCCCCTGGAGGTCCGAGGTCGTTCCCGCTGCACAGATTCATGCGCCAGGGCCTCCTGCAGACAATGCACTTTGATTTATTGGGCTATCTGTAATAGCTCCCGAGATATCACCATATATATATTGGATTTTCCCCTGACCCTGACAGTCCGGCCCCATGAGACGGTGATTTTCTCGGCCCCCGGTGGTCCCAGGTCGATCGCGCTGCACAGATACATGCGCCAGGGCACCCTGCATATAATTCACTTTGATTGATTGCGCTTTCTCTAATAGCACCCGAGATATCACCAGATATATATTGGATTTTTCCCTGACCCTGAGTGTCCGACCCCATGAGACGGTAGTTTTCTCGGCCCCTGGTGGGCCGAGGTCGTTCCCGCGGCAAAGATTCATGCGCTAGGGCCTCCTGCAGACAATGCACGTTGATTTATTGCGCTATCTCTAATAGCACCCGAGATATCACCAGATATATATTGGATTTTTCCCTGACCCTGACAGTCCGACCCCATGAGACGGTGGTTTTCTCGGCCCCTGGTGGTCCGAGGTCGATCCCGCTACACAGATTCATGCCCCAGGGCCTCCTACAGACAACGCACTTTGATTTATTGCGCTATCTCTAATAGCACTCGAGATGTCACCAGATATATATTGGATTTTTCCCTGACCCTGACAGTCCGGCCCCATGAGACGGTGATTTTCTCGGCCCCTGGTGGTCCGAGGTCGATCCCGCTGCACAGATTCATGCCCCAGGGCCTCCTACAGACAACGCACTTTGATTTATTGCGCTATCTCTAATAGCACCCGAGATATCACCAGATATATATTGGAATTTCCCCTGACCCTGAGCGTCCGGCCCCATGAGACGGTGGTTTTCTCGGCCCCTGGTGGTCCGAAGTCGTTCCCGCTGCCCAGATTCATGCGCCAGGGCCCCCTGCAGATAATTAACTTTGATTTATTGCGTTATCTGTAATAGCACCCGAGATATCACCAGATATATGCTGGATTTTTACATGACCCTGACAGTCCTGTCCCATGAGTCGGTGATTTTCTCGGCCCCTGGTGGTCCGAGGTCGATCCCGCTGCACAGATTCATGCGCAAGGGCCCCCTGCAGATAGATCACTTTGATTTATTGCGCTATCTCTAATAGCTCCCGAGATATCACCAGATATATATTGGATTTTTCCTTGAACCTGAGTGTCCGGGCCCATGTGTCGATGGTTTTCTCGGTCCCTCGTGGTCCGAGGTCGATCCCGCTGCACAGATTCATGCGCCAGGGCCTCCTGCAGACAATGCACGTTGATTTATTGCGCTATCTCTAATAGCACCCGAGATATCACCAGATATATATTGGATTTTTCCCTGACCCTGAGTGTCCGGCCCCATGAGACGGTAGTTTCCTCGGCCCCTGGAGGTCCGAGGTCGTTCCCGCTGCACAGATTCATGCGCCAGGGCCTCCTGCAGACAATGCACTTTGATTTATTGGGCTATCTGTAATAGCTCCCGAGATATCACCATATATATATTGGATTTTCCCCTGACCCTGACAGTCCGGCCCCATGAGACGGTGATTTTCTCGGCCCCCGGTGGTCCCAGGTCGATCGCGCTGCACAGATACATGCGCCAGGGCACCCTGCATATAATTCACTTTGATTTATTGCGCTATCTCTAATAGCACCCGAGATATCACCAGATATATATTGGATTTTTCCCTGACCCTGACAGTCCGACCCCATGAGACGGTGGTTTTCTCGGCCCCTGGTGGTCCGAGGTCGATCCCGCTACACAGATTCATGCCCCAGGGCCTCCTACAGACAACGCACTTTGATTTATTGCGCTATCTCTAATAGCACTCGAGATGTCACCAGATATATATTGGATTTTTCCCTGACCCTGACAGTCCGGCCCCATGAGACGGAGATTTTCTCGGCCCCTGGTGGTCCGAGGTCGATCCCGCTGCACAGATTCATGCCCCAGGGCCTCCTACAGACAACGCACTTTGATTTATTGCGCTATCTCTAATAGCACCCGAGATATCACCAGATATATATTGGAATTTCCCCTGACCCTGAGCGTCCGGCCCCATGAGACGGTGGTTTTCTCGGCCCCTGGTGGTCCGAAGTCGTTCCCGCTGCCCAGATTCATGCGCCAGGGCCCCCTGCAGATAATTAACTTTGATTTATTGCGTTATCTGTA
Source organism: Nomia melanderi (assembly GCF_051020985.1). Taxonomy (NCBI): domain Eukaryota; kingdom Metazoa; phylum Arthropoda; class Insecta; order Hymenoptera; family Halictidae; genus Nomia; species Nomia melanderi. The sequence goes on along the minus strand of NW_027475170.1, from coordinate 209,491 downwards.
ATAGCACCCGAGATATCACCAGATATATGCTGGATTTTTACATGACCCTGACAGTCCTGTCCCATGAGTCGGTGATTTTCTCGGCCCCTGGTGGTCCGAGGTCGATCCCGCTGCACAGATTCATGCGCAAGGGCCCCCTGCAGATAGATCACTTTGATTTATTGCGCTATCTCTAATAGCACCCGAGATATCACCAGATATATATTGGATTTTTCCTTGAACCTGAGTGTCCGGGCCCATGTGTCGATGGTTTTCTCGGTCCCTCGTGGTCCGAGGTCGATCCCGCTGCACAGATTCATGCGCCAGGGCCTCCTGCAGACAATGCACTTTGATTTACTGCACTATCTGCAATAGCACCCGAGATATCACCATATATATATTGGATTTTCCCCTGACCCTGAGTGTCCGGCCCCATGAGACGGTGGTTTTTTCGGCGCCTGGTGGTCCGAGGTCGTTCCTGCGCCACAGATTCATTCGCCAGTGCCTCCCACAGACAATGCACTTTGATTTATTGCGCTATCTCTAATAGCACCCGAGATATCACCAGATATATATTGGATTTTCCCCTGACCCTGAGTGTCCGGCCCCATGAGATGGTAGTTTTCTCGGACCCTGGTGATCCGAGGTCGGTCCCGCTGCACAGATTCATGCGCCAGGGCCTCCTGCAGATAATTCACTTTGGTTTATTGCGCTATCTCTAATAGCACCCGAGATATCACCTGATATATATTGAATTTTCCCCTGACCCTGAGTGTCCGGCCCCATGAGACGGTGGTTTTCTCGGCCCCTGGTGGTCCGTGGTCGTTCCCGCTGCACAGATTCATGCGCCAGGGCACCCTGCAGATAATTCACTTTGACATATTGCGCTTTCTCTAATAGCACCCGAGATGTCACCAGATATATATTGGATTTTTCCCTGACCCTGACAGTCCGGCCCCTGAGACGGTGATTTTCTCGGCCCCTGGTGGTCCGAGGTCGTTCCCGCTGCACAGATTCATGCGCTAGGGCCTCCTGCAGACAATGCACTTTCATTTATTGCGCTATCTGTAATAGCACCCGAGATATCACCATATATATATTGGATTTTCCCCTGACCCTGAGCGTCCGGCCCCATGAGCCGGAGGTTTTCTCGGCCCCTGGTGGTCCGAGGTCGTTCCCGCTGCCCAGATTCATGCGCCAGGGCCCCCTGCAGATAATTAACTTTGATTTATTGCGCTAGCTCTAATAGCACCCGAGATATCACCAGATATATATTGGATTTTCCCCTGACCCTGAGTGTCCGGCCCTATGAGATGGTGGTTTCCTCGGACCCTGGTGGTCCGAGGTCGATCCCGTAGCACAGATTCATGCGCCAGTGCCTCCTGCAGATAATTCACTTTGGTTTATTGCGCTATCTCTAATAGCACCCGAGATATCACCTGATATATATTGAATTTTCCCCTGACCCTGAGTGTCCGGCCCAATGAGACTGTGATTTTCTCGGCCCCTTGTGGTCCGAGGTCGTTCCCGCTGCACAGAATCATGCGCCAGGGCTTCCTGCAGACAATGCCCCTTGATTTATCGCGCTATCTCTAATAGCATCCGAGATATCACCAGATATATGCTGGATTTTTACATGACCTTGGGTGACGGATTCCGAATATCTGTAATTTTCTCGGCCACTGGTGGTCCGAGGTCGTTCCTGCGGCACAGATTCATTCGCCAGTGCCTCCTACAGACAATGCACTTTGATTTATTGCGCTAGCTCTAATAGCACCCGAGATATCACCAGATATATATTGGATTTTCCCCTGACCCTGAGTGTCCGGCCCCATGAGTCTGTGGTTTTCTCGGCCCCTGGTGTTCCGAGGTCGTTCCTGTTGCACAGATTCATGCGCCAGGGCCTCCTGCAGATAATTCACATTGGTTTATTGCGCTATCTCTAATAGCACCCGAGATATCACCAGATATATATTGGATTTTCCCCTGACCCTAAGTGTCGGGCCCCATGAGACTGTGGTTTTCTCGGCCCCTGGTGGTCCGAGGTCGATCCCGTAGCACAGATTCAAGCGCCAGGGCCTCCTACAGACAATGCACTTTGATTTATTGCGCTTTCTGTAATAGCACCCGTGATATCACCATATATATATTGGATTTTCCCCTGACCCTGAGTGTCCGGCCCCATGAGATGATGGTTTTCTCGGCCCCTGGTGGTCCCAGGTCGTTCCCGCTCCACAGATTCATTCGCCAGTGCCTCCTACAGACAATGCACTTTGATTTATTGCGCTATCTGTAATAGCACCCGAGATATCACCAGATATATGCTGGATTTTTACATTACCTTGGGTGATGGATTCCAAATATCTTTAATTTTCTCGGCGCCTGGTGGTCCGAGGTCGTTCCTGCTCCACAGATTCATTCGCCAGTGCCTCCTACAGACAATGCACTTTGATTTATTGCGCTAGCTCTAATAGCACCCGAGATATCACAAGATATATATTGGATTTTCCCCTGACCCTGAGTGTCCGGCCCCATGAGACGGTGGTTTTCTCGGCCGCTGGTGGTCCGTGGTCGTTCCCGCTGCACAGATTCATGCGCCAGGGCACCCTGCAGATAATTCACTTTGACATATTGCGCTTTCTCTAATAGCACCCGAGATATCACCAGATATATATTGGATTTTTCCATGACCCTGACAGTCCGGCCCCATGAGACGGTGATTTTCTCGGCCTCTGGTGGTCCGAGGTCGATCCCGCTGCACAGATTCATGCCCCAGGGCCTCCTACAGACAATGCACTTTGATTTATTGCGCTATCTCTAATAGCACTCGAGATATCACCAGATATATATTGGATTTTGCCCTGACCCTCAGTGTCCGGCCCCATGAGACGGTAGTTTTTTCGGCCCCTGGTGGTCCGAGGTCGTTCCCGCTGCACAGATTCATGCGCCAGGGCCTCCTGCAGACAATGCACTTTGATTTATTGGGCTATCTGTAATAGCTCCCGAGATATCACCATATATATATTGGATTTTCCCCTGACCCTGACAGTCCGGCCCCATGAGACGGTGATTTTCTCGGCCCCTGGTGGTCCGGGGTCGATCCCGCTGCACAGATTCATGCCCCAGGGCCTCCTACAGACAATGCACTTTGATTTATTGCGCTATCTGTAATAGCACCCGAGATATCACCAGATATATGCTGGATTTTTACATGACCTTGGGTGACGGATTCCAAATATCTGTAATTTTCTCGGCGCCTGGTGGTCCGAGGTCGTTCCTGCTCCACAGATTCATTCGCCAGGGCCCCTTGCAGATAATTCACTTTGATTTATTGCGCTATCTCTAATAGCACTCGAGATATCACCAGATATATATTGGATTTTGCCCTGACCCTCAGTGTCCGGCCCCATGAGACGGTAGTTTTTTCGGCCCCTGGTGGTCCGAGGTCGTTCCCGCTGCACAGATTCATTCGCCAGGGCCCCTTGCAGATAATTCACTTTGATTTATCGCGCTAGCTCTAATAGCACCCGAGATATCACCAGATATATATTGGATTTTCCCCTGACCCTGAGGGTCCGGCACCATGAGACGGTGGTTTTCTCGGCCCCTGGTGGTCCGAGGTCGTACCCGCTGCACAGATTCATGCGCTAGGGCCTCCTGCAGACAATGCACTTTGATTTATTGCGCTATCTCTAATAGCACCCGAGATATCACCAGATATATATTGGATTTTTCCCTGACCCAGACAGTCCGACCCCATGAGACGCTGGTTTTCTCGGCCCCTGGTGGTCCGAGGTCGTTCCCATTGCACAGATTCATGCGCCAGGGCCGCCTGCAGACAATGCACTTTGATTTATTGCGCTATCTGTAATAGCACCCGAGATATAACCAGATTTATATTGGATTTTTCCCTGACCCTGCGTGTCCGACCCCATGAGACGGTGGGTTTCTCGGCCCCTGGTCGTCCGAGGTCGTTCCCGCTGCACAGATTCATGCGCCAGGGCCTCCTGCAGACAATGCACTTTGATTTATTTCGCTATCTCTAATAGCACCCGAGATATCACCAGATATATATTGGATTTTTGCTTGACCCTGACAGTCCGGCCCCATGTGTCGATGGTTTTCTCGGTCCCTCGTGGTCCGAGCTCGATCCCGCTGCACAGATTCATGCGCAAGGGCCTCCAGCAGACAATGCACTTTGATTTATTTCTCTATCTCTAATAGCACCCGAGATATCACCAGATATATATTGGATTTTTCCTTGACCATGACAGTCCGGCCCGATGAGACGGTGATTTTCTCGCCCTCTGGTGGTCCGAGGTCGATACCGCTGCACAGGTTCATGCCCCAGGGCCTCCTGCAGACAATGCACTTTGGTTTATTGCGCTACCTCTAATAGCACCCGAGATATCACCAGATATATATTGGATTTTTCCCTCACCCTGACAGTCCGACCCCATGAGACGGTGGTTTTCTCTGCCCCTGGTGGGCCGAGGTCGTTCCCGCTGCACAGATTCATGCGCCAGGGCCTCCTGCAGACAATGCACTTTGATTTATTGCGCTATCTGTAATAGCACCCGAGATATAACCATATATATATTGGATTTTCCCCTGACCCTGAGTGTCCGGCCCCATGAGACGGTGGTTTTCTCGGTGCCTGGTGGTCCGAGGTCGTTCCTGCGCCACAGATTCATTCGCCAGTGCCTCCTACAGACAATGCACTTTGATTTATTGCGCTATCTCTAATAGCACCCGAGATATCACCAGATATATATTGGATTTTTCCCTGACCCTGACAGTCCGGCCCCATGAGACGGTGATTTTCTCGGCCCCTGGTGGTCCGAGGTCGATCCCGCAGCACAGATTCATGCGCCAGGACATCCTGCAGACAATGCACTTTGATTTATTGCGCTATCTGTAATAGCACCCGAGATATCACCATATATATATTGGATTTTCCCCTGACTCTGAGTGTCCGGCCCCATGAGACGGTGGTTTTCTCGGCCCCTGGTGGTCCGAGGTGGATCCCGCAGCACAGATTCATGCGCCAGGGCCTCCTACAGAGAATGCACTTTTATTTATTGTGCTATCTCTAATAGCACCCGAGATATCACCAGATATATATTGGATTTTTCCCTGACCCTGGCAGTCCGGCCCCATGAGACGGTGATTTTCTCGGCCCCCGGTGGTCCCAGGTCGATCGCGCTGCACAGATACATGCGCTAGGGCCCCCTGCAGATAATTCACTTTGATTGATTGCGCTTTCTCTAATAGCACCCGAGATATCACCAGATATATATTGGATTTTTCCCTGACCCTGAGTGTCCGACCCCATGAGACGGTAGTTTTCTCGGCCCCTGGTGGGCCGAGGTCGTTCCCGCGGCAAAGATTCATGCGCTAGGGCCTCCTGCAGACAATGCACGTTGATTTATTGCGCTTTCTCTAATAGCACCCGAGATATCACCAGATATATATTGGAATTTCCCCTGACCCTGAGCGTCCGGCCCCATGAGACGGTGGTTTTCTCGGCCCCTGGTGGTCCGAGGTCGTTCCCGCTGCCCAGATTCATGCGCCAGGGCCCCCTGCAGATAATTAACTTTGATTTATTGCGTTATCTGTAATAGCACCCGAGATATCACCAGATATATGCTGGATTTTTACATGACCCTGACAGTCCTGTCCCATGAGTCGGTGATTTTCTCGGCCCCAGGTGGTCCGAGGTCGATCCCGCTGCACAGATTCATGCGCAAGGGCCCCCTGCAGATAGATCACTTTGATTTATTGCGCTATCTCTAATAGCACCCGAGATATCACCAGATATATATTGGATTTTTCCTTGAACCTGAGTGTCCGGGCCCATGTGTCGATGGTTTTCTCGGTCCCTCGTGGTCCGAGGTCGATCCCGCTGCACAGATTCATGCGCCAGGGCCTCCTGCAGACAATGCACTTTGATTTACTGCACTATCTGCAATAGCACCCGAGATATCACCATATATATATTGGATTTTCCCCTGACCCTGAGTGTCCGGCCCCATGAGACGGTGGTTTTTTCGGCGCCTGGTGGTCCGAGGTCGTTCCTGCGCCACAGATTCATTCGCCAGTGCCTCCTACAGACAATGCACTTTGATTTATTGCGCTATTTCTAATAGCACCCGAGATATCACCAGATATATATTGGATTTTTCCGTGACCCTGAGTGTCCGGCCCTATGAAACGGTAGTTTCCTCGGCCCGTGGAGGTCCGAGGTCGTTCCCGCTGCACATATTCATGCGCCAGGGCCTCCTGCAGACAATGCACTTTGATTTATTGCGCTAGCTGTAATAGCACTCGAGATATCACCAGATATATATTGGATTTTGCCCTGTCCCTCAGTGTCCGGCCCCATGAGACGGTAGTTTTTTCGGCCCCTGGTGGTCCGAGGTCGATCCCGCAGCACAGATTCATGCGCCAGGGCCTCCTACAGACAATGCACTTTGATTTATTGCGCTTTCTGTAATAGCACCCGTGATATCCCCATATATATATTGGATTTTCCCCTGACCCTGAGTGTCCGGCCCCATGAGATGGTGGTTTCCTCGGCCCCTGGTGGTCCGAGGTCGATCCCGCAGCACAGATTCATGCGTCAGGGCCTCCTACAGACAATGCACTTTGATTTATTGCGCTATCTGTACTAGCACCCGAGATATCACCATATATATATTGGATTTTCCCCTGACCCTGAGTGTCCGGCCCCATGAGACGGTGGTTTTCTCGGTGCCTGGTGGTCAGAGGTCGTTCCTGCGCCACAGATTCATTCGCCAGTGCCTCCTACAGACAATGCACTTTGATTTATTTCGCTATCTCTAATAGCACCCGAGATATCACCAGATATATATTGGATTTTTGCTTGACCCTGACATTCCGGCCCCATGTGTCGATGGTTTTCTCGGTCCCTCGTGGTCCGAGCTCGATCCCGCTGCAAAGATTCATGCGCAAGGGCCTCCAGCAGACAATGCACTTTGATTTATTTCTCTATCCCTAATAGCACCCGAGATATCACCAGATATATATTGGATTTTTCCTTGACCATGACAGTCCGGCCCGATGAGACGGTGATTTTCTCGCCCTCTGGTGGTCCGAGGTCGATACCGCTGCACAGGTTCATGCCCCAGGGCCTCCTGTAGACAATGCACTTTGGTTTATTGCGCTACCTCTAATAGCACCCGAGATATCACCAGATATATATTGGATTTTTCCCTCACCCTGACAGTCCGACCCCATGAGACGGTGGTTTTCTCGGCCCCTGGTGGACCGAGGTCGTTCCCGCTGCACAGATTCATGCGCCAGGGCCTCCTGCAGACAATGCACTTTGATTTATTGCGCTATCTGTACTAGCACCCGAGATATCACCATATATATATTGGATTTTCCCCTGACCCTGAGTGTCCGGCCCCATGAGACGGTGGTTTTCTCGGTGCCTGGTGGTCAGAGGTCGTTCCTGCGCCACAGATTCATTCGCCAGTGCCTCCTACAGACAATGCACTTTGATTTATTGCGCTATCTCTAATAGCACCCGAGATATCACCAGATATATATTGGATTTTCCCCTGACCCTGAGTGTCCGGCCCCATGAGACGGTGGTTTTCTCGGCCGCTGGTGGTCCGTGGTCGTTCCCGCTGCACATATTCATGCGCCAGGGCACCCTGCAGATAATTCACTTTGACATATTGCGCTTTCTCTAATAGCACCCGAGATATCACCAGATATATATTGGATTTTTCCCTGACCCTGACAGTCCGGCCCCATGAGACGGTGATTTTCTCGGCCTCTGGTGGTCCGAGGTCGATCCCGCTGCACAGATTCATGCCCCAGGGCCTCCTACAGACAATGCACTTTGATTTATTGCGCTATCTCTAATAGCACTCGAGATATCACCAGATATATATTGGATTTTGCCCTGACCCTCAGTGTCCGGCCCCATGAGACGGTAGTTTTTTCGGCCCCTGGTGGTCCGAGGTCGTTCCCGCTGCACAGATTCATGCGCCAGGGCCTCCTGCAGACAATGCACTTTGATTTATTGGGCTATCTGTAATAGCTCCCGAGATATCACCATATATATATTGGATTTTCCCCTGACCCTGACAGTCCGGCCCCATGAGACGGTGATTTTCTCGGCCCCTGGTGGTCCGGGGTCGATCCGGCTGCACAGATTCATGCCCCAGGGCCTCCTACAGACAATGCACTTTGATTTATTGCGCTATCTGTAATAGCACCCGAGATATCACCAGATATATGCTGGATTTTTACATGACCTTGGGTGACGGATTCCAAATATCTGTAATTTTCTCGGCGCCTGGTGGTCCGAGGTCGTTCCTGCTCCACCGATTCATTCGCCAGGGCCCCTTGCAGATAATTCACTTTGATTTATCGCGCTAGCTCTAATAGCACCCGAGATATCACCAGATATATATTGGATTTTCCCCTGACCCTGAGGGTCCGGCCCCATGAGACGGTGGTTTTCTCGGCCCCTGGTGGTCCGAGGTCGTACCCGCTGCACAGATTCATGCGCTAGGGCCTCCTGCAGACAATGCACTTTGATTTATTGCGCTATCTCTAATAGCACCCGAGATATCACCAGATATATATTGGATTTTTCCCTGACCCAGACAGTCCGACCCCATGAGACGCTGGTTTTCTCGGCCCCTGGTGGTCCGAGGTCGTTCCCATTGCACAGATTCATGCGCCAGGGCCGCCTGCAGACAATGCACTTTGATTTATTGCGCTATCTGTAATAGCACCCGAGATATAACCAGATTTATATTGGATTTTTCCCTGACCCTGCGTGTCCGACCCCATGAGACGGTGGGTTTCTCGGCCCCTGGTCGTCCGAGGTCGTTCCCGCTGCACAGATTCATGCGCCAGGGCCTCCTGCAGACAATGCACTCTGATTTATTTCGCTATCTCTAATAGCACCCGAGATATCACCAGATATATATTGGATTTTTGCTTGACCCTGACAGTCCGGCCCCATGTGTCGATGGTTTTCTCGGTCCCTCGTGGTCCGAGCTCGATCCCGCTGCACAGATTCATGCGCAAGGGCCTCCAGCAGACAATGCACTTTGATTTATTTCTCTATCTCTAATAGCACCCGAGATATCACCAGATATATATTGGATTTTTCCTTGACCATGACAGTCCGGCCCGATGAGACGGTGATTTTCTCGCCCTCTGGTGGTCCGAGGTCGATACCGCTGCACAGGTTCATGCCCCAGGGCCTCCTGCAGACAATGCACTTTGGTTTATTGCGCTACCTCTAATAGCACCCGAGATATCACCAGATATATATTGGATTTTTCCCTCACCCTGACAGTCCGACCCCATGAGACGGTGGTTTTCTCGGCCCCTGGTGGACCGAGGTCGTTCCCGCTGCACAGATTCATGCGCCAGGGCCTCCTGCAGACAATGCACTTTGATTTATTGCGCTATCTGTAATAGCACCCGAGATATCACCATATATATATTGGATTTTCCCCTGACCCTGAGTGTCCGGCCCCATGAGACGGTGGTTTTCTCGGTGCCTGGTGGTCCGAGGTCGTTCCTGCGCCACAGATTCATTCGCCAGTGCCTCCTACAGACAATGCACTTTGATTTATTGCGCTATCTCTAATAGCACCCGAGATATCACCAGATATATATTGGATTTTTCCCTGACCCTGACAGTCCGGCCCCATGAGACGGTGATTTTCTCGGCCCCTGGTGGTCCGAGGTCGATCCCGCAGCACAGATTCATGCGCCAGGACATCCTGCAGACAATGCACTTTGATTTATTGCGCTATCTGTAATAGCACCCGAGATATCACCATATATATATTGGATTTTCCCCTGACTCTGAGTGTCCGGCCCCATGAGACGGTGGTTTTCTCGGCCCCTGGTGGTCCGAGGTGGATCCCGCAGCACAGATTCATGCGCCAGGGCCTCCTACAGAGAATGCACTTTTATTTATTGTGCTATCTCTAATAGCACCCGAGATATCACCAGATATATATTGGATTTTTCCCTGACCCTGGCAGTCCGGCCCCATGAGACGGTGATTTTCTCGGCCCCCGGTGGTCCCAGGTCGATCGCGCTGCACAGATACATGCGCTAGGGCCCCCTGCAGATAATTAACTTTGATTTATTGCGCTAGCTCTAATAGCACCCGAGATACCGCCAGATATATATTGGATTTTCCCCTGACCCTGACATTCCGGCCCCATGTGTCGATGGTTTTCTCGGTCCCTCGTGGTCCGAGCTCGATCCCGCTGCAAAGATTCATGCGCAAGGGCCTCCAGCAGACAATGCACTTTGATTTATTTCTCTATCTCTAATAGCACCCGAGATATCACCAGATATATATTGGATTTTTCCTTGACCATGACAGTCCGGCCCGATGAGACGGTGATTTTCTCGCCCTCTGGTGGTCCGAGGTCGATACCGCTGCACAGGTTCATGCCCCAGGGCCTCCTGTAGACAATGCACTTTGGTTTATTGCGCTACCTCTAATAGCACCCGAGATATCACCAGATATATATTGGATTTTTCCCTCACCCTGACAGTCCGACCCCATGAGACGGTGGTTTTCTCGGCCCCTGGTGGACCGAGGTCGTTCCCGCTGCACAGATTCATGCGCCAGGGCCTCCTGCAGACAATGCACTTTGATTTATTGCGCTATCTGTACTAGCACCCGAGATATCACCATATATATATTGGATTTTCCCCTGACCCTGAGTGTCCGGCCCCATGAGACGGTGGTTTTCTCGGTGCCTGGTGGTCAGAGGTCGTTCCTGCGCCACAGATTCATTCGCCAGTGCCTCCTACAGACAATGCACTTTGATTTATTGCGCTATCTCTAATAGCACCCGAGATATCACCAGATATATATTGGATTTTCCCCTGACCCTGAGTGTCCGGCCCCATGAGACGGTGGTTTTCTCGGCCGCTGGTGGTCCGTGGTCGTTCCCGCTGCACAGATTCATGCGCCAGGGCACCCTGCAGATAATTCACTTTGACATATTGCGCTTTCTCTAATAGCACCCGAGATATCACCAGATATATATTGGATTTTTCCCTGACCCTGACAGTCCGGCCCCATGAGACGGTGATTTTCTCGGCCTCTGGTGGTCCGAGGTCGATCCCGCTGCACAGATTCATGCCCCAGGGCCTCCTACAGACAATGCACTTTGATTTATTGCGCTATCTCTAATAGCACTCGAGATATCACCAGATATATATTGGATTTTGCCCTGACCCTCAGTGTCCGGCCCCATGAGACGGTAGTTTTTTCGGCCCCTGGTGGTCCGAGGTCGTTCCCGCTGCACAGATTCATGCGCCAGGGCCTCCTGCAGACAATGCACTTTGATTTATTGGGCTATCTGTAATAGCTCCCGAGATATCACCATATATATATTGGATTTTCCCCTGACCCTGACAGTCTGGCCCCATGAGACGGTGATTTTCTCGGCCCCTGGTGGTCCGGGGTCGATCCCGCTGCACAGATTCATGCCCCAGGGCCTCCTACAGACAATGCACTTTGATTTATTGCGCTATCTCTAATAGCACCCGAGATATCACCAGATATATATTGGATTTTTCCCTGACCCAGACAGTCCGACCCCATGAGACGCTGGTTTTCTCGGCCCCTGGTGGTCCGAGGTCGTTCCCATTGCACAGATTCATGCGCCAGGGCCGCCTGCAGACAATGCACTTTGATTTATTGCGCTATCTGTAATAGCACCCGAGATATAACCAGATTTATATTGGATTTTTCCCTGACCCTGCGTGTCCGACCCCATGAGACGGTGGGTTTCTCGGCCCCTGGTCGTCCGAGGTCGTTCCCGCTGCACAGATTCATGCGCCAGGGCCTCCTGCAGACAATGCACTTTGATTTATTTCGCTATCTCTAATAGCACCCGAGATATCACCAGATATATATTGGATTTTTGCTTGACCCTGACAGTCCGGCCCCATGTGTCGATGGTTTTCTCGGTCCCTCGTGGTCCGAGCTCGATCCCGCTGCACAGATTCATGCGCAAGGGCCTCCAGCAGACAATGCACTTTGATTTATTTCTCTATCTCTAATAGCACCCGAGATATCACCAGATATATATTGGATTTTTCCTTGACCATGACAGTCCGGCCCGATGAGACGGTGATTTTCTCGCCCTCTGGTGGTCCGAGGTCGATACCGCTGCACAGGTTCATGCCCCAGGGCCTCCTGCAGACAATGCACTTTGGTTTATTGCGCTACCTCTAATAGCACCCGAGATATCACCAGATATATATTGGATTTTTCCCTCACCCTGACAGTCCGACCCCATGAGACGGTGGTTTTCTCGGCCCCTGGTGGACCGAGGTCGTTCCCGCTGCACAGATTCATGCGCCAGGGCCTCCTGCAGACAATGCACTTTGATTTATTGCGCTATCTGTAATAGCACCCGAGATATCACCATATATATATTGGATTTTCCCCTGACCCTGAGTGTCCGGCCCCATGAGACGGTGGTTTTCTCGGTGCCTGGTGGTCCGAGGTCGTTCCTGCGCCACAGATTCATTCGCCAGTGCCTCCTACAGACAATGCACTTTGATTTATTGCGCTATCTCTAATAGCACCCGAGATATCACCAGATATATATTGGATTTTTCCCTGACCCTGACAGTCCGGCCCCATGAGACGGTGATTTTCTCGGCCCCTGGTGGTCCGAGGTCGATCCCGCAGCACAGATTCATGCGCCAGGACATCCTGCAGACAATGCACTTTGATTTATTGCGCTATCTGTAATAGCACCCGAGATATCACCATATATATATTGGATTTTCCCCTGACTCTGAGTGTCCGGCCCCATGAGACGGTGGTTTTCTCGGCCCCTTGTGGTCCGAGGTGGATCCCGCAGCACAGATTCATGCGCCAGGGCCTCCTACAGAGAATGCACTTTTATTTATTGTGCTATCTCTAATAGCACCCGAGATATCACCAGATATATATTGGATTTTTCCCTGACCCTGGCAGTCCGGCCCCATGAGACGGTGATTTTCTCGGCCCCCGGTGGTCCCAGGTCGATCGCGCTACACAGATACATGCGCTAGGGCCCCCTGCAGATAATTCACTTTGATTTATTGCGCTAGCTCTAATAGCACCCGAGATACCGCCAGATATATATTGGATTTTCCCCTGACCCTGAGTGTCCGGCCCCATGAGACGGTGGTTTTCTCGGCCCCTGGTGGTCCGTGGTCGTTCCCGCTGCACAGATTCATGCGCCAGGGCCTCCTGCAGACAATGCACTTTGATTTATTGGGCTATCTGTAATAGCTCCCGAGATATCACCATATATATATTGGATTTTCCCCTGACCCTGACAGTCCGGCCCCATGAGACGGTGATTTTCTCGGCCCCTGGTGGTCCGGGGTCGATCCCGCTGCACAGATTCATGCCCCAGGGCCTCCTACAGACAATGCACTTTGATTTATTGCGCTATCTGTAATAGCACCCGAGATATCACCAGGTATATGCTGGATTTTTACATGACCTTGGGTGACGGATTCCAAATATCTGTAATTTTCTCGGCGCCTGGTGGTCCGAGGTCGTTCCTGCTCCACAGATTCATTCGCCAGGGCCTGCTACAGATAATTCACTTTGATTTATCGCGCTAGCTCTAATAGCACCCGAGATATCACCAGATATATATTGGATTTTCCCCTGACCCTGAGGGTCCGGCCCCATGAGACGGTGGTTTTCTCGGCCCCTGGTGGTCCGAGGTCGTACCCGCTGCACAGATTCATGCGCTAGGGCCTCCTGCAGACAATGCACTTTGATTTATTGCGCTATCTCTAATAGCACCCGAGATATCACCAGATATATATTGGATTTTTCCCTGACCCAGACAGTCCGACCCCATGAGACGCTGGTTTTCTCGGCCCCTGGTGGTCCGAGGTCGTTCCCATTGCACAGATTCATGCGCCAGGGCCGCCTGCAGACAATGCACTTTGATTTATTGCGCTATCTGTAATAGCACCCGAGATATAACCAGATTTATATTGGATTTTTCCCTGATCCTGCGTGTCCGACCCCATGAGACGGTGGGTTTCTCGGCCCCTGGTCGTCCGAGGTCGTTCCCGCTGCACAGATTCATGCGCCAGGGCCTCCTGCAGACAATGCACTTTGATTTATTTCGCTATCTCTAATAGCACCCGAGATATCACCAGATATATATTGGATTTTTGCTTGACCCTGACAGTCCGGCCCCATGTGTCGATGGTTTTCTCGGTCCCTCGTGGTCCGAGCTCGATCCCGCTGCACAGATTCATGCGCAAGGGCCTCCAGCAGACAATGCACTTTGATTTATTTCTCTATCTCTAATAGCACCCGAGATATCACCAGATATATATTGGATTTTTCCTTGACCATGACAGTCCGGCCCGATGAGACGGTGATTTTCTCGCCCTCTGGTGGTCCGAGGTCGATACCGCTGCACAGGTTCATGCCCCAGGGCCTCCTGTAGACAATGCACTTTGGTTTATTGCGCTACCTCTAATAGCACCCGAGATATCACCAGATATATATTGGATTTTTCCCTCACCCTGACAGTCCGACCCCATGAGACGGTGGTTTTCTCGGCCCCTGGTGGACCGAGGTCGTTCCCGCTGCACAGATTCATGCGCCAGGGCCTCCTGCAGACAATGCACTTTGATTTATTGCGCTATCTGTACTAGCACCCGAGATATCACCATATATATATTGGATTTTCCCCTGACCCTGAGTGTCCGGCCCCATGAGACGGTGGTTTTCTCGGTGCCTGGTGGTCCGAGGTCGTTCCTGCGCCACAGATTCATTCGCCAGTGCCTCCTACAGACAATGCACTTTGATTTATTGCGCTATCTCTAATAGCACCCGAGATATCACCAGATATATATTGGATTTTTCCCTGACCCTGACAGTCCGGCCCCATGAGACGGTGATTTTCTCGGCCCCTGGTGGTCCGAGGTCGATCCCGCAGCACAGATTCATGCGCCAGGACATCCTGCAGACAATGCACTTTGATTTATTGCGCTATCTGTAATAGCACCCGAGATATCACCATATATATATTGGATTTTCCCCTGACTCTGAGTGTCCGGCCCCATGAGACGGTGGTTTTCTCGGCCCCTGGTGGTCCGTGGTGGATCCCGCAGCAGAGATTCATGCGCCAGGGCCTCCTACAGAGAATGCACTTTTATTTATTGCGCTATCTCTAATAGCACCCGAGATATCACCAGATATATATTGGATTTTTCCCTGACCCTGGCAGTCCGGCCCCATGAGACGGTGATTTTCTCGGCCCCCGGTGGTCCCAGGTCGATCGCGCTGCACAGATACATGCGCTAGGGCCCCCTGCAGATAATTCACTTTGATTTATTGCGCTAGCTCTAATAGCACCCGAGATACCGCCAGATATATATTGGATTTTCCCCTGACCCTGAGTGTCCGGCCCCATGAGACGGTGGTTTTCTCGGCCCCTGGTGGTCCGTGGTCGTTCCCGCTGCACAGATTCATGCGCCAGGGCACCCTGCATATAATTCACTTTGATTGATTGCACTTTCTCTAATAGCACCCGAGATATCACCATATATATATTGGATTTTTCCCTGACCCTGACAGTCCGGCCACATGAGACGGTGATTTTCTCGGCCCCTGGTTGTCCGAGGTCGATCCCGCTGCACAGATTCATGCCCCAGGGCCTCCTACAGACAACGCACTTTGATTTATTGCGCTATCTCTAATAGCACCCGAGATATCACCAGATATATATTGGATTTTCCCCTGACCCTGAGCGTCCGGCCCCATGAGACGGTGGTTTTCTCGGCCCCTGGTGGTCCGAGGTCGTTCCCGCTGCCCAGATTCATGCGCCAGGGCCCCCTGCAGATAATTAACTTTGATTTATTGCGTTATCTGTAATAGCACCCGATATATCACCAGATATATGCTGGATTTTTACATGACCCTGACAGTCCTGTCCCATGAGTCGGTGATTTTCTCGGCCCCTGGTGGTCCGAGGTCGATCCCGCTGCACAGATTCATGCGCAAGGGCCCCCTGCAGATAGTTCACTTTGATTTATTGCGCTTTCTGTAATAGCACCCGTGATATCCCCATATATATATTGGATTTTCCCCTGACCCTGAGTGTCCGGCCCCATGAGATGGTGGTTTCCTCGGCCCCTGGTGGTCCGAGGTCGATCCCGCTGAACAGATCCATGCGCCAGGGTTTCCTGCAGACAATTCACTTTGGTTTATTGCGCTATCTGTAGTAGCTCAAGAGATATCACCAGATATATGCTGGATTTTTACATGACCTTGGGTGACGGATTCCTAATATCTGTAATTTTCTCGGCCCCAGGTGGTCCGAGGTAGTTCCTGCTGCACAGATTCATTCGCCAGTGCCTCCTACAGACAATGCACTTTGATTTATTGCGCTATCTCTAATAGCACCCGAGATATCACCAGATATATATTGGATTTTTCCCTGACCCTGACAGTCCGGCCCCATGAGACGGTGATTTTCTCGGCCCCTGGTGGCCCGAGGTCGTTGCCGCTGCACAGATTCATGCGCCAGGGCCTCCCGCAGACAAGGCACTTTGGTTTATTGCGCTATCTGTAATAGCACCCAAGATATCACCAGATATATGCTGGATTTTTACATGACCTTGGGTGACGGATTCCGAATATCTGTAATTTTCTCGGCACCTGGTGGTCCGAGGTCGATCCTGCTGCACAGATTCATTCGCCAGTGCCTCCTACAGACAATGCACTTTGATTTATTGCGCTATCTCTAATAGCACCCGAGATATCACCAGATATATATTGGATTTTCCCCTGACCCTGAGTGTCCGGCCCCATGAGATGGTAGTTTTCTCGGCTCCTGGTGATCCGAGGTCGTTCCCGCTGCACAGATTCATGCGCCAGGGCCTCCTGCAGATAATTCACTTTGGTTTATTGCGCTATCTCTAATAGCACCCGAGATATCACCTGATATATATTGAATTTTCCCCTGACCCTGAGTGTCCGGCCCAATGAGACTGTGATTTTCTCGGCCCCTTGTGGTCCGAGGTCGTTCCCGCTGCACAGAATCATGCGCCAGGGCCTCCCGCAGACAAGGCACTTTGGTTTATTGCGCTATCTGTAATAGCACCCGAGATATCACCAGATATATGCTGGATTTTTACATGACCTTGGGTGACGGATTCCAAATATCTGTAATTTTCTCGGCGCCAGGTGGTCCGAGGTAGTTCCTGCTGCACAGATTCATTCGCCAGTGCCTCCTACAGACAATGCACTTTGATTTATTGCGCTATCTCTAATAGCACCCGAGATATCACCTGATATATATTGAATTTTCCCCTGACCCTGAGTGTCCGGCCCAATGAGACTGTGATTTTCTCGGCCCCTTGTGGTCCGAGGTCGTTCCCGCTGCACAGAATCATGCGCCAGGGCCTCCCGCAGACAAGGCACTTTGGTTTATTGCGCTATCTGTAATAGCACCCGAGATATCACCAGATATATGCTGGATTTTTACATGACCTTGGGTGAGGGATTCCAAATATCTGTAATTTTCTCGGCGCCAGGTGGTCCGAGGTCGTTCCTGCTCCACAGATTCATTCGCCAGTGCCTCCTACAGACAATGCACTTTGATTTATTGCGCTAGCTCTAATAGCACCCGAGATATCACCAGATATATATTGGATTTTCCCCTGACCCTGAGTGTCCGGCCCCATGAGACGGTGGTTTTCTCGGCCCCTGGTGGTCCGTGGTCGTTCCCGCTGCACAGATTCATGCGCCAGGGCACCCTGCAGATAATTCACTTTGACATATTGCGCTTTCTCTAATAGCACCCGAGATGTCACCAGATATATATTGGATTTTTCCCTGACCCTGACAGTCCGGCCCCTGAGACGGTGATTTTCTCGGCCCCTGGTGGTCCGAGGTCGTTCCCGCTGCACAGATTCATGCGCTAGGGACTCCTGCAGACAATGCACTTTCATTTATTGCGCTATCTGTAATAGCGCCCGAGATATCACCATATATATATTCGATTTTTCCCTGACCCTGACAGTCCGGCCCCATGAGACGGTGATTTTCTCGGCCCCTGGTGGTCTGAGGTCGATCCCGCTACACAGATTCATGTCCCAGGGCCTCCTACAGACAATGCACTTTGATTTATTGCGCTATCTCTAATAGCACTCGAGATATCAACAGATATATATTGGATTTTTCCCTGACCCTGACAGTCCGGTCCCATGAGACGGTGATTTTCTCGGCCCCTGGTGGTCCGAGGTCGTTCCCGCTGCACAGATTCATGCGCTAGGGCCTCCTGCAGACAATGCACTTTCATTTATTGCGCTATCTGTAATAGCACCCGAGATATCACCATATATATATTCGATTTTTCCCTGACCCTGACAGTCCGGCCCCTGAGACGGTGATTTTCTCGGCCCCTGGTGGTCCGGGGTCGATCCCGCTGCACAGATTCATGCCCCAGGGCCTCCTACAGACAATGCACTTTGATTTATTGCGCTATCTGTAATAGCACCCGAGATATCACCAGGTATATGCTGGATTTTTACATGACCTTGGGTGACGGATTCCAAATATCTGTAATTTTCTCGGCGCCTGGTGGTCCGAGGTCGTTCCTGCTCCACAGATTCATTCGCCAGGGCCTGCTACAGATAATTCACTTTGATTTATCGCGCTAGCTCTAATAGCACCCGAGATATCACCAGATATATATTGGATTTTCCCCTGACCCTGAGGGTCCGGCCCCATGAGACGGTGGTTTTCTCGGCCCCTGGTGGTCCGAGGTCGTACCCGCTGCACAGATTCATGCGCTAGGGCCTCCTGCAGACAATGCACTTTGATTTATTGCGCTATCTCTAATAGCACCCGAGATATCACCAGATATATATTGGATTTTTCCCTGACCCAGACAGTCCGACCCCATGAGACGCTGGTTTTCTCGGCCCCTGGTGGTCCGAGGTCGTTCCCATTGCACAGATTCATGCGCCAGGGCCGCCTGCAGACAATGCACTTTGATTTATTGCGCTATCTGTAATAGCACCCGAGATATAACCAGATTTATATTGGATTTTTCCCTGATCCTGCGTGTCCGACCCCATGAGACGGTGGGTTTCTCGGCCCCTGGTCGTCCGAGGTCGTTCCCGCTGCACAGATTCATGCGCCAGGGCCTCCTGCAGACAATGCACTTTGATTTATTTCGCTATCTCTAATAGCACCCGAGATATCACCAGATATATATTGGATTTTTGCTTGACCCTGACAGTCCGGCCCCATGTGTCGATGGTTTTCTCGGTCCCTCGTGGTCCGAGCTCGATCCCGCTGCACAGATTCATGCGCAAGGGCCTCCAGCAGACAATGCACTTTGATTTATTTCTCTATCTCTAATAGCACCCGAGATATCACCAGATATATATTGGATTTTTCCTTGACCATGACAGTCCGGCCCGATGAGACGGTGATTTTCTCGCCCTCTGGTGGTCCGAGGTCGATACCGCTGCACAGGTTCATGCCCCAGGGCCTCCTGTAGACAATGCACTTTGGTTTATTGCGCTACCTCTAATAGCACCCGAGATATCACCAGATATATATTGGATTTTTCCCTCACCCTGACAGTCCGACCCCATGAGACGGTGGTTTTCTCGGCCCCTGGTGGACCGAGGTCGTTCCCGCTGCACAGATTCATGCGCCAGGGCCTCCTGCAGACAATGCACTTTGATTTATTGCGCTATCTGTACTAGCACCCGAGATATCACCATATATATATTGGATTTTCCCCTGACCCTGAGTGTCCGGCCCCATGAGACGGTGGTTTTCTCGGTGCCTGGTGGTCCGAGGTCGTTCCTGCGCCACAGATTCATTCGCCAGTGCCTCCTACAGACAATGCACTTTGATTTATTGCGCTATCTCTAATAGCACCCGAGATATCACCAGATATATATTGGATTTTTCCCTGACCCTGACAGTCCGGCCCCATGAGACGGTGATTTTCTCGGCCCCTGGTGGTCCGAGGTCGATCCCGCAGCACAGATTCATGCGCCAGGACATCCTGCAGACAATGCACTTTGATTTATTGCGCTATCTGTAATAGCACCCGAGATATCACCATATATATATTGGATTTTCCCCTGACTCTGAGTGTCCGGCCCCATGAGACGGTGGTTTTCTCGGCCCCTGGTGGTCCGTGGTGGATCCCGCAGCAGAGATTCATGCGCCAGGGCCTCCTACAGAGAATGCACTTTTATTTATTGCGCTATCTCTAATAGCACCCGAGATATCACCAGATATATATTGGATTTTTCCCTGACCCTGGCAGTCCGGCCCCATGAGACGGTGATTTTCTCGGCCCCCGGTGGTCCCAGGTCGATCGCGCTGCACAGATACATGCGCTAGGGCCCCCTGCAGATAATTCACTTTGATTTATTGCGCTAGCTCTAATAGCACCCGAGATACCGCCAGATATATATTGGATTTTCCCCTGACCCTGAGTGTCCGGCCCCATGAGACGGTGGTTTTCTCGGCCCCTGGTGGTCCGTGGTCGTTCCCGCTGCACAGATTCATGCGCCAGGGCACCCTGCATATAATTCACTTTGATTGATTGCACTTTCTCTAATAGCACCCGAGATATCACCATATATATATTGGATTTTTCCCTGACCCTGACAGTCCGGCCACATGAGACGGTGATTTTCTCGGCCCCTGGTTGTCCGAGGTCGATCCCGCTGCACAGATTCATGCCCCAGGGCCTCCTACAGACAACGCACTTTGATTTATTGCGCTATCTCTAATAGCACCCGAGATATCACCAGATATATATTGGATTTTCCCCTGACCCTGAGCGTCCGGCCCCATGAGACGGTGGTTTTCTCGGCCCCTGGTGGTCCGAGGTCGTTCCCGCTGCCCAGATTCATGCGCCAGGGCCCCCTGCAGATAATTAACTTTGATTTATTGCGTTATCTGTAATAGCACCCGATATATCACCAGATATATGCTGGATTTTTACATGACCCTGACAGTCCTGTCCCATGAGTCGGTGATTTTCTCGGCCCCTGGTGGTCCGAGGTCGATCCCGCTGCACAGATTCATGCGCAAGGGCCCCCTGCAGATAGTTCACTTTGATTTATTGCGCTTTCTGTAATAGCACCCGTGATATCCCCATATATATATTGGATTTTCCCCTGACCCTGAGTGTCCGGCCCCATGAGATGGTGGTTTCCTCGGCCCCTGGTGGTCCGAGGTCGATCCCGCTGAACAGATCCATGCGCCAGGGTTTCCTGCAGACAATTCACTTTGGTTTATTGCGCTATCTGTAGTAGCTCAAGAGATATCACCAGATATATGCTGGATTTTTACATGACCTTGGGTGACGGATTCCTAATATCTGTAATTTTCTCGGCCCCAGGTGGTCCGAGGTAGTTCCTGCTGCACAGATTCATTCGCCAGTGCCTCCTACAGACAATGCACTTTGATTTATTGCGCTATCTCTAATAGCACCCGAGATATCACCAGATATATATTGGATTTTTCCCTGACCCTGACAGTCCGGCCCCATGAGACGGTGATTTTCTCGGCCCCTGGTGGCCCGAGGTCGTTGCCGCTGCACAGATTCATGCGCCAGGGCCTCCCGCAGACAAGGCACTTTGGTTTATTGCGCTATCTGTAATAGCACCCAAGATATCACCAGATATATGCTGGATTTTTACATGACCTTGGGTGACGGATTCCGAATATCTGTAATTTTCTCGGCACCTGGTGGTCCGAGGTCGATCCTGCTGCACAGATTCATTCGCCAGTGCCTCCTACAGACAATGCACTTTGATTTATTGCGCTATCTCTAATAGCACCCGAGATATCACCAGATATATATTGGATTTTCCCCTGACCCTGAGTGTCCGGCCCCATGAGATGGTAGTTTTCTCGGCTCCTGGTGATCCGAGGTCGTTCCCGCTGCACAGATTCATGCGCCAGGGCCTCCTGCAGATAATTCACTTTGGTTTATTGCGCTATCTCTAATAGCACCCGAGATATCACCTGATATATATTGAATTTTCCCCTGACCCTGAGTGTCCGGCCCAATGAGACTGTGATTTTCTCGGCCCCTTGTGGTCCGAGGTCGTTCCCGCTGCACAGAATCATGCGCCAGGGCCTCCCGCAGACAAGGCACTTTGGTTTATTGCGCTATCTGTAATAGCACCCGAGATATCACCAGATATATGCTGGATTTTTACATGACCTTGGGTGACGGATTCCAAATATCTGTAATTTTCTCGGCGCCAGGTGGTCCGAGGTAGTTCCTGCTGCACAGATTCATTCGCCAGTGCCTCCTACAGACAATGCACTTTGATTTATTGCGCTATCTCTAATAGCACCCGAGATATCACCTGATATATATTGAATTTTCCCCTGACCCTGAGTGTCCGGCCCAATGAGACTGTGATTTTCTCGGCCCCTTGTGGTCCGAGGTCGTTCCCGCTGCACAGAATCATGCGCCAGGGCCTCCCGCAGACAAGGCACTTTGGTTTATTGCGCTATCTGTAATAGCACCCGAGATATCACCAGATATATGCTGGATTTTTACATGACCTTGGGTGAGGGATTCCAAATATCTGTAATTTTCTCGGCGCCAGGTGGTCCGAGGTCGTTCCTGCTCCACAGATTCATTCGCCAGTGCCTCCTACAGACAATGCACTTTGATTTATTGCGCTAGCTCTAATAGCACCCGAGATATCACCAGATATATATTGGATTTTCCCCTGACCCTGAGTGTCCGGCCCCATGAGACGGTGGTTTTCTCGGCCCCTGGTGGTCCGTGGTCGTTCCCGCTGCACAGATTCATGCGCCAGGGCACCCTGCAGATAATTCACTTTGACATATTGCGCTTTCTCTAATAGCACCCGAGATGTCACCAGATATATATTGGATTTTTCCCTGACCCTGACAGTCCGGCCCCTGAGACGGTGATTTTCTCGGCCCCTGGTGGTCCGAGGTCGTTCCCGCTGCACAGATTCATGCGCTAGGGACTCCTGCAGACAATGCACTTTCATTTATTGCGCTATCTGTAATAGCGCCCGAGATATCACCATATATATATTCGATTTTTCCCTGACCCTGACAGTCCGGCCCCATGAGACGGTGATTTTCTCGGCCCCTGGTGGTCTGAGGTCGATCCCGCTACACAGATTCATGTCCCAGGGCCTCCTACAGACAATGCACTTTGATTTATTGCGCTATCTCTAATAGCACTCGAGATATCAACAGATATATATTGGATTTTTCCCTGACCCTGACAGTCCGGTCCCATGAGACGGTGATTTTCTCGGCCCCTGGTGGTCCGAGGTCGTTCCCGCTGCACAGATTCATGCGCTAGGGCCTCCTGCAGACAATGCACTTTCATTTATTGCGCTATCTGTAATAGCACCCGAGATATCACCATATATATATTCGATTTTTCCCTGACCCTGACAGTCCGGCCCCTGAGACGGTGATTTTCTCGGCCCCTGGTGGTCCGAGGTCGTTCCCGCTGCACAGATTCATGCGCTAGGGCCTCCTGCAGACAATGCACTTTCATTTATTGCGCTATATGTAATAGCACCCGAGATATCACCAGATATATATTGGATTTTTCCCTGACCCTGACAGTCCGGCCCCATGAGACGGTGATTTTCTCGGCCCCTGGTGGTCCGAGGTCGATCCCGCAGCACAGATTCATGCGCCAGGACATCCTGCAGACAATGCACTTTGATTTATTGCACTATCTGCAATAGCACCCGAGATATCACCATATATATATTGGATTTTCCCCTGACTCTGAGTGTCCGGCCCCATGAGACGGTGGTTTTCTCGGCCCCTGGTGGTCCGAGGTCGATCCCGCAGCACAGATTCATGCGCCAGGGCCTCCTACAGAGAATGCACTTTTATTTATTGAGCTATCTCTAATAGCACCCGAGATATCACCAGATATATATTGGATTTTTCCCTGACCCTGGCAGTCCGGCCCCATGAGACGGTGATTTTCTCGGCCCCCGGTGGTCCCAGGTCGATCGCGCTGCACAGATACATGCGCTAGGGCCCCCTACAGATAATTCACTTTGATTTATTGCGCTATCTCTAATAGCACCCGAGATATCACCAGATATATATTGGATTTTTCCCTGACCCTGACAGTCCGGCCCCATGAGACGGTGATTTTCTCGGTCCCTCGTGGTCCGAGGTCGATCCCGCTGCATAGATTCATGCGCCAGGGCCTCCTGCAGACAATGCACTTTGATTTACTGCACTATCTGCAATAGCACCCGAGATATCACCATATATATATTGGATTTTCCCCTGACCCTGAGTGTCCGGCCCCATGAGACGGTGGTTTTTTCGGCGCCTGGTGGTCCGAGGTCGTTCCTGCGCCACAGATTCATTCGCCAGTGCCTCCTACAGACAATGCACTTTGATTTATTGCGCTATTTCTAATAGCACCCGAGATATCACCAGATATATATTTGATTTTTCCGTGACCCTGAGCGTCCGGCCCTATGAAACGGTAGTTTCCTCGGCCCGTGGAGGTCCGAGGTCGTTCCCGCTGCACATATTCATGCGCCAGGGCCTCCTGCAGACAATGCACTTTGATTTATTGCGCTAGCTGTAATAGCACTCGAGATATCACCAGATATATATTTGATTTTGCCCTGACCCTCAGTGTCCGGCCCCATGAGACGGTAGTTTTTTCGGCCCCTGGTGGTCCGAGGTCGATCCCGCAGCACAGATTCATGCGCCAGGGCCTCCTACAGACAGTGCACTTTGATTTATTGCGCTTTCTGTAATAGCACCCGTGATATCCCCATATATATATTGGATTTTCCCCTGACCCTGAGTGTCCGGCCCCATGAGATGGTCGTTTCCTCGGCCCCTGGTGGTCCGAGGTCGATACCGCAGCACAGATTCATGCGCCAGGGCCTCCTACAGACAATGCACTTTGATTTATTGCGCTTTCTGTAATAGCACCCGTGATATCCCCATATATATATTGGATTTTCCCCTGACCCTGAGTGTCCGGCCCCATGAGATGGTGGTTTCCTCGGCCCCTGGTGGTCCGAGGTCGATCCCGCTGAACAGATCCATGCGCCAGGGTTTCCTGCAGACAATTCACTTTGGTTTATTGCGCTATCTGTAGTAGCTCAAGAGATATCACCAGATATATGCTGGATTTTTACATGACCTTGGGTGACGGATTCCTAATATCTGTAATTTTCTCGGCCCCAGGTGGTCCGAGGTAGTTCCTGCTGCACAGATTCATTCGCCAGTGCCTCCTACAGACAATGCACTTTGATTTATTGCGCTATCTCTAATAGCACCCGCGATATCACCAGATATATATTGGATTTTTCCCTGACCCTGACAGACCGGCCCCATGAGACGGTGATTTTCTCGGCCCCTGGTGGCCCGAGGTCGTTGCCGCTGCACAGATTCATGCGCCAGGGCCTCCCGCAGACAAGGCACTTTGGTTTATTGAGCTATCTGTAATAGCACCCGAGATATCACCAGATATATGCTGGATTTTTACATGAGCTTGGGTGACGGATTCCGAATATCTGTAATTTTCTCGGCCGCTGGTGGTCCGCGGTCGATCCTGCTGCACAGATTCATTCGCCAGTGCCTCCTACAGACAATGCACTTTGATTTATTGCGCTATCTCTAATAGCACCCGAGATATCACCAGATATATATTGGATTTTCCCCTGACCCTGAGTGTCCGGCCCCATGAGATGGTAGTTTTCTCGGCCCCTGGTGATCCGAGGTCGTTCCCGCTGCACAGATTCATGCGCTAGGGCCTCCTGCAGACAATGCACTTTCATTTATTGCGCTATCTGTAATAGCACCCGAGAAATCACCATATATATATTCGATTTTTCCCTGACCCTGACAGTCCGGCCCCATGAGACGGTGATTTTCTCGGCCCCTGGTGGTCCGAGGTCGATCCCGCTGCCCAGATTCATGCGCCAGGGTCCCCTGCAGATAATTAACTTTGATTTATTGCGCTATCTGTAATAGCACCCGAGATACCACCAGATATATGCTGGATTTTTACATGACCCTGACAGTCCTGTCCTATGAGTCGGTGATTTTCTCGGCCCCTGGTGGTCCGAGGTCGATCCCGCTGCACAGATTCATGCGCAAGGGCCCCCTGCAGATAGTTCACTTTGATTTATTGCGCTATCTCCAATAGCACCCGAGATATCACCAGATATATATTGGATTTTCCCCTGACCCTGAGTGTCCGGCCCCATGAGATGGTGGTTTCCTCGGTCCCTGGTGGTCCGAGGTCGATCCCGTAGCACAGATTCATGCGCCAGTGCCTCCTGCAGATAATTCACTTTGGTTTATTGCGCTATCTCTAATAGCACCCGAGATATCACCTGATATATATTGAATTTTCCCCTGACCCTGAGTGTCCGGCCCAATGAGACTGTGATTTTCTCGGCCCCTTGTGGTCCGAGGTCGTTCCCGCTGCACAGAATCATGCGCCAGTGCTTCCTGCAGACAATGCCCCTTGATTTATCGCGCTATCTCTAATAGCACCCGAGATATCACCAGATATATGCTGGATTTTTACATGACCTTGGGTGACGGATTCCGAATATCTGTAATTTTCTCGGCCACTGGTGGTCCGAGGTCGTTCCTGCGGCACAGATTCATTCGCCAGTGCCTCCTACAGACAATGCACTTTGATTTATTGCGCTAGCTCTAATAGCACCCGAGATATCACCAGATATATATTGGATTTTCCCCTGACCCTGAGTGTCCGGCCCCATGAGTCTGTGGTTTTCTCGGCCCCTGGTGTTCCGAGGTCGTTCCTGTTGCACAGATTCATGCGCCAGGGCCTCCTGCAGATAATTCACATTGGTTTATTGCGCTATCTCTGATAGCACCCGAGATATCACCAGATATATATTGGATTTTCCCCTGACCCTAAGTGTCGGGCCCCATGAGACTGTGGTTTTCTCGGCCCCTGGTGGTCCGAGGTCGATCACGTAGCACAGATTCAAGCGCCAGGGCCTCCTACAGACAATGCACTTTGATTTATTGCGCTTTCTGTAATAGCACCCGTGATATCACCATATATATATTGGATTTTCCCCTGACCCTGAGTGTCCGGCCTCATGAGATGGTGGTTTTCTCGGCCCCTGGTGGTCCGAGGTCGTTCCCGCTCCACAGATTCATTCGCCAGTGTCTCCTACAGACAATGCACTTTGATTTATTGCGCTATCTGTAATAGCACCCGAGATATCACCAGATATATGCTGGATTTTTACATGACCTTGGGTGATGGATTCCAAATATCTGTAATTTTCTCGGCGCCTGGTGGTCCGAGGTCGTTCCTGCTCCACAGATTCATTCGCCAGTGCCTCCTACAGACAATGCACTTTGATTTATTGCGCTAGCTCTAATAGCACCCGAGATATCACCAGATATATATTGGATTTTCCCCTGACCCTGAGTGTCCGGCCCCATGAGACGGTGGTTTTCTCGGCCCCTGGTGGTCCGTGGTCGTTCCCGCTGCACAGATTCATGCGCCAGGGCACCCTGCAGATAATTCACTTTGACATATTGCGCTTTCTCTAATAGCACCCGAGATATCACCAGATATATATTGGATTTTTCCCTGACCCTGACAGTCCGGCCCCTGAGACGGTGATTTTCTCGGCCCCTGGTGGTCCGAGGTCGTTCCCGCTGCACAGATTCATGCGCTAGGGCCTCCTGCAGACAATGCACTTTCATTTATTGCGCTATCTGTAATAGCACCCGAGATATCACCATATATATATTGGATTTTTCCGTGACCCTGACAGTCCGGCCCCATGAGACGGTGATTTTCTCGGCCCCTGGTGGTCCGAGGTCGATCCCGCTGCACAGATTCATGCCCCAGGGCCTCCTACAGACAATGCACTTTGATTTATTGCGCTATCTCTAATAGCACCCGAGATATCACCAGATATATATTGGGTTTTCCCCTGACCCTGAGCGTCCGGCCCCATGAGACGGTGGTTTTCTCGGCCCCTGGTGGTCCGAGGTCGTTCCCGCTGCCCAGATTCATGCGCCAGGGCCTGCTGCAGATAATTAACTTTGATTTATTTCGCTATCTCTAATAGCACCCGAGATATCACCAGACATATATTGGATTTTTCCCTGACCCTGACAGTCCGGCCCCATGAGGCGGTGATTTTCTCGACCCCTGGTGGTCCTAGGTCGTTCCCGCTGCACAGATTCATGCGCCAGGGCCCCCTGCAGATAACTCACTTTGATTTATTGCGCTATCTCTAATAGCACCCGAGATATCACCAGATATATATTGGATTTTTCCCTGACCCTGACAGTCCGGCCCCATGAGACGGTGATTTTCTCGGCCTCTGGTGGTCCGAGGTCGATCCCGCGGCACAGATTCATGCCCCAGGGCCTCCTGCAGACAATGCACTTTGATTTATTGCGCTTTCTGTAATAGCACCCGAGATATCACCAGACATATATTGGATTTTTCCCTGACCCTGACAGTC
Organism: Nomia melanderi; assembly: GCF_051020985.1. Taxonomy (NCBI): domain Eukaryota; kingdom Metazoa; phylum Arthropoda; class Insecta; order Hymenoptera; family Halictidae; genus Nomia; species Nomia melanderi. Next base: position 180,916 of record NW_027475170.1, on the reverse strand, counting down.
CGGCCCCATGAGACGGTGGTTTTCTCGGCCCCTGGTGGTCCGTGGTCGTTCCCGCTGCACAGATTCATGCGCCAGGGCACCCTGCAGATAATTCACTTTGATTTATTGCGCTTTCTCTAATAGCACCCGAGATATCACCAGATATATATTGGATTTTTCGCTGACCCTGAGTGTCCGACCCCATGAGACGGTAGTTTCCTCGGCCCCTGGTGGGCCGAGGTCGTTCCCGCGGCACAGATTCATGCGCTAGGGCCTCCCGCGAACAATGCACTCTGATTTATTGCGCTATCTCTAATAGCACCCGAGATATCACCAGATATATATTGAATTTTTCCCTGACCCTGACAGTCCGGCCCCTGAGACGGTGATTTTCTCGGCCCCTGGTGGTCCGAGGTCGTTCCCTCTGCACAGATTCATGCGCTAGGGCCTCCTGCAGACAATGAACTTTGATTTATTGCGCTATCTCTAATAGCACCCGTGATATCACTAGGTATATATTGGATTTTTCCCTGACCCAGACAGTCCGACCCCATGAGACGCTGGTTTTCTCGGCCCCTGGTGGTCCGAGCTCGATCCCGCTGCACAGATTCATGCGCCAGGGCCCCCTGCAGACAATGCTCTTTGGTTTATTGCGCTATCTCTAATAGCACCCGAGATATAACCAGATTTATATTGGATTTTTCCCTGACACTGAGTGTCCGACCCCATGGGACGGTGGTTTTCTCGGCCCCTGGTCGTCCGAGGTCGATCCCGCTGCACAGATTCATGCGCCAGAGCCCCCTGCAGATAATTCACATTGATTTATTGCGCTATCTCTAATAGCACCCGAGATATCACCAGATATATATTGGATTTTTCTCTCACCCAGACAGTCCGACCCAATGAGACGGTGGTTTTCTCGGCCCCTGGTGGTCCGAGGTCGTTCACGCTGCACAGATTCATGCGCCAGGGCCTCCTACAGACAATGCACTTTAATTTATTGCGCTTTCAGTAATAGCACCCGTGATATCCCCATATATATATTGGATTTTCCCCTGACCCTGAGTGTCCGGCCCCATGAGATGGTGGTTTTCTCGGCCCCTGGTGGTCCGAGGTCGTTCCCGCTGCACAGATTCATGCGCCAGGGTCCCCTGCAGATAATTCACTTTGATTTGCTGAGCTATCTCTAATAGCACCCGAGATATCACCAGATATATATTGGATTTTTCCTTGACCCTGACAGCCCGGCCCCATGAGACTGTGATTTTCTCGGCCCCTGGTGGTCCGGGGTCGATCCCGCTGCACAGATTCATGCCCCAGGGCCTCCTGCAGACAATGCACTTTGGTTTATTGCGCTATCTCTAATAGCACCCGAGATATCACCGGATATATATTGGATTTTTCCCTGACCCTGAGTGTCCGGCCCCATGAGACGGTAGTTTCCTCGGCCCCTGGTGGTCCGGGGTCGATCCCGCTGCACAGATTCATGCCCCAGGGCCTCCTACAGACAACGCACTTTGATTTATTGCGCTATCTGTAATAGCACCCGAGATATCACCGAATATATGCTGGATTTTTACATGACCTTGGGTGACGGATACCAAATATCTGTAATTTTCTCGGCGCGTGGTGGTCCGAGATCGTTCCTGCTCCACAGATTCATTCGCCAGTGCCTCCTACAGACAATGCACTTTGATTTATTGCGCTATCTCTAATAGCACCCGAGATATCACCAGATATATGCTGGATTTTTACATGACCTTGGGTGACGGATTCCAAATATCTGTAATTTTCTCGGAGCCTGGTGGTCCGTGGTCGTTTCCGCTGCACAGATTCATGCGCCAGGGCACCCTGCAGATAATTCACTTTGATTTATTGCGCTTTCTCTAATAGCACCCGAGATATCACCAGATTTTTTATTGGATTTTTCCCTGACCCTGACAGTCCGGCCCCTGAGACGGTGATTTTCTCGGCCCCTGGTGGTCCGAGGTCGTTCCCGCTGCACAGATTCATGCGCTAGGGCCTCCTGCAGACAATGCACTTTGATTTATTGCGCTATCTCTAATAGCACCCGAGATATCACTAGATATATATTGGATTTTTCCCTGACCCAGACAGTCCGACCCCATGCGACGCTGGTTTTCTCGGCCCCTGGTGGTCCGAGGTCGTTCCCGCTGCACAGATTCATGAGCCAGGGCCGCCTGCAGACAATGCACTTTGATTTATTGGGCTATCTGTAATAGCACCCGAGATATATCCAGATTTATATTGGATTTTTCCCTGACCCTGCGTGTCCGACCCCATGAGACGGTGGTTTTCTCGGCCCCTGGTCGTCCGAGGTCGTTCCCGCTGCACAGATTCATGCGCCAGGGCCTCCTGCAGACAATGCACTTTGATTTATTTCGATATCTCTAATAGCACCCGAGATATCACCAGATATATATTGGATTTTTGCTTGACCCGGACAGTCCGGCCCCATGTGTCGATGGTTTTCTTGGTCCCTCGAGGTCCGAGCTCGATCCCGCTGCACAGATTCATGCGCCAGGGCCCCCTGCAGACAATGCTCTTTGGTTTATTGCGCTATCTCTAATAGCACCCGAGATATAACCAGATTTATATTGGATTTTTCCCTGACCCTGAGTGTCCGACCCCATGGGACGGTGGTTTTCTCGGCCCCTGGTCGTCCAAGGTCGATCCCGCTGCACAGATTCATGCGCCAGAGCCCCCTGCAGATAATTCACATTGATTTATTGCGCTATCTCTAATAGCACCCGAGATATCACCAGATATATATTGGATTTTTCCCTCACCCAGACAGTCCGACCCAATGAGACGGTGGTTTTCTCGGCCCCTGGTCGTCCGAGGTCGTTCCCGCTGCACAGATTCATGCGCCAGGGCCTCCTACAGACAATGCACTTTGATTTATTGCGCTTTCTGTAATAGCACCCGTGATATCCCCATATATATATTGGATTTTCCCCAGACCCTGAGTGTCCGGCCCCATTAGATGGTGGTTTCCTCGGCCCCTGGTGGTCCGAGGTCGATCCCGCAGCACAGATTCATGCGCCAGGGCCTCCTACAGACAATGCACTTTGATTTATTGCGCTTTCTGTAATAGCACCCGTGATATCCCCATATATATATTGGATTTTCCCCTGACCATGAGTGTCCGGCCCCATGAGATGGTGGTTTTCTCGGCCCCTGGTGGTCCGAGGTCGTTCCTGCTGCACAGATTCATGCGCCAGGGCCTCCTACAGACAATGCACTTTGATTTATTGCGCTATCTGTAATAGCACCCGAGATATCACCAGATATATGCTGGATTTTTACATGACCTTGGGTGACGGATTCGAAATATCTGTAATTTTCTCGGCGCCTGGTGGTCCGAGGTCATTCCTGCTCCACAGATTCATTCGCCAGTGCCTCCTACAGACAATGCACTTTGATTTATTGCGCTATCTGTAATAGCACCCGAGATATCACCAGATATATGCTGGATTTTTACATGACCTTGGGTGACGGATTCCAAATATCTGTAATTTTCTCGGCGCCTGGTGGTCCGAGGTCTTTCCTGCTCCACAGATTCATTCGCCAGTGCCTCCTACAGACAATGCACTTTGATTTATTGCGCTAGCTCTAATAGCACCCGAGATATCACCAGATATATATTGGATTTTCCCCTGACCCTGAGTGTCCGGCCCCATGAGACGGTGGTTTTCTCGGCCCATGGTCGTCCGAGGTCGTTCCCGCTGCACAGATTCATGCGCCAGGGCCTCCTGCAGACAATGCACTTTGATTTATTTCGATATCTCTAATAGCACCCGAGATATCACCAGATATATATTGGATTTTTGCTTGACCCGGACAGTCCGGCCCCATGTGTCGATGGTTTTCTCGGTCCCTCGTGGTCCGAGCTCGATCCCGCTGCACAGATTCATGCGCCAGGGCCCCCTGCAGACAATGTTCTGTGGTTTATTGCGCTATCTCTAATAGCACCCGAGATATAACCGGATTTATATTGGATTTTTCCCTGACACTGAGTGTCCGACCCCATGGGACGGTGGTTTTCTCGGCCCCTGGTCGTCCGAGGTCGATCCCGCTGCACAGGTTCATGCGCCAGAGCCCCCTGCAGATAATTCACATTGATTTATTGCGCTATCTCTAATAGCACCCGAGATATCACCAGATATATATTGGATTTTTCCCTCACCCAGACAGTCCGACCCAATGAGACGGTGGTTTTCTCGGCCCCTGGTGGTCCGAGGTCGTTCACGCTGCACAGATTCATGCGCCAGGGCCTCCTACAGACAATGCACTTTGATTTATTGCGCTTTCAGTAATAGCACCCGTGATATCCCCATATATATATTGGATTTTCCCCTGACCCTGAGTGTCCGGCCCCATGAGATGGTGGTTTTCTCGGCCCCTGGTGGTCCGAGGTCGTTCCCGCTGCACAGATTCATGCGCCAGGGTCCCCTGCAGATAATTCACTTTGATTTGTTGAGCTATCTCTAATAGCACCCGAGATATCACCAGATATATATTGGATTTTTCCTTGACCCTGACAGCCCGGCCCCATGAGACGGTGATTTTCTCGGCCCCTGGTGGTCCGGGGTCGATCCCGCTGCACAGATTCATGCCCCAGGGCCTCCTGCAGACAATGCACTTTGGTTTATTGCGCTATCTCTAATAGCACCCGAGATATCACCGGATATATATTGGATTTTTCCCTGACCCTGAGTGTCCGGCCCCATGAGACGGTAGTTTCCTCGGCCCCTGGTGGTCCGGGGTCGATCCCGCTGCACAGATTCATGCCCCAGGGCCTCCTACAGACAACGCACTTTGATTTATTGCGCTATCTGTAATAGCACCCGAGATATCACCGAATATATGCTGGATTTTTACATGACCTTGGGTGACGGATTCCAAATATCTGTAATTTTCTCGGCGCCTGGTGGTCCGAGATCGTTCCTGCTCCACAGATTCATTCGCCAGTGCCTCCTACAGACAATACACTTTGATTTATTGCGCTATCTCTAATAGCACCCGAGATATCACCAGATATATGCTGGATTTTTACATGACCTTGGGTGACGGATTCCAAATATCTGTAATTTTCTCGGCGCCTGGTGGTCCGTGGTCGTTTCCGCTGCACAGATTCATGCGCCAGGGCACCCTGCAGATAATTCACTTTGATTTATTGCGCTTTCTCTAATAGCACCCGAGATATCACCAGATATATATTGGATTTTTCCCTGACCCTGACAGTCCGGCCCCTGAGACGGTGATTTTCTCGGCCCCTGGTGGTCCGAGGTCGTTCCCGCTGCACAGATTCATGCGCTAGGGCCTCCTGCAGACAATGCACTTTGATTTATTGCGCTATCTCTAATAGCACCCGAGATATCACTAGATATATATTGGATTTTTGCTTGACCCGGACAGTCCGGCCCCATGTGTCGATGGTTTTCTCGGTCCCTCGAGGTCCGAGCTCGATCCCGCTGCACAGATTCATGCGCCAGGGCCCCCTGCAGACAATGCTCTTTGGTTTATTGCGCTATCTCTAATAGCACCCGAGATATAACCAGATTTATATTGGATTTTTCCCTCACCCAGACAGTCCGACCCAATGAGACGGTGGTTTTCTCGGCCCCTGGTGGTCCGAGGTCGTTCCCGCTGCACAGATTCATGCGCCAGGGCCTCCTACAGACAATGCACTTTGATTTATTGCGCTTTCTGTAATAGCACCCGTGATATCCCCATATATATATTGGATTTTCCCCAGACCCTGAGTGTCCGGCCCCATGAGATGGTGGTTTCCTCGGCCCCTGGTGGTCCGAGGTCGATCCCGCAGCACAGATTCATGCGCCAGGGCCTCCTACAGACAATGCACTTTTATTTATTGCGCTTTCTGTAATAATACCCGTGATATCCCCATATATATATTGGATTTTCCCCTGACCATGAGTGTCCGGCCCCATGAGATGGTGGTTTCCTCGGCCCCTGGTGGTCCGAGGTCGATCCCGTAGCACAGATTCATGCGCCAGGGCCTCCTACCGACAATGCAATTTGATTTATTGCGCTTTCTGTAATAGCACCCGTGATATCACCATATATATATTGGATTTTCCCCTGACCCTGAGTGTCCGGCCCCATGAGATGGTGGTTTTCTCGGCCCCTGGTGGTCCGAGGTCGTTCCCGCTGCACAGATTCATGCGCCAGGGCCTCCTACAGACAATGCACTTTGATTTATTGCGCTATCTGTAATAGCACCCGAGATATCACCAGATATATGCTGGATTTTTACATGACCTTGGGTGACGGATTCCAAATATCTGTAATTTTCTCGGCGCCTGGTGGTCCGAGGTCATTCCTGCTCCACAGATTCATTCGCCAGTGCCTCCTACAGACAATGCACTTTGATTTATTGCGCTATCTGTAATAGCACCCGAGATATCACCAGATATATGCTGGATTTTTACATGACCTTGGGTGACGGATTCCAAATATCTGTAATTTTCTCGGCGCCTGGTGGTCCGAGGTCGTTCCTGCTCCACAGATTCATTCGCCAGTGCCTCCTACAGACATTGCACTTTGATTTATTGCGCTAGCTCTAATAGCACCCGAGATATCACCAGATATATATTGGATTTTCCCCTGACCCTGAGTGTCCGGCCCCATGAGACGGTGGTTTTCTCGGCCCCTGGTGGTCCGTGGTCGTTTCCGCTGCACAGATTCATGCGCTAGGGCCTCCTGCAGACAATGCACTTTCATTTATTGCGCTATCTGTAATAGCACCCGAGATATCACCATATATATATTGGATTTTCCCCTGATCCTGAGTGCCTGGCGCCGTGAGACGGTGATTTTCTCGACCCCTGGTGGTCCTAGGTCGTTCCCGCTGCACAGATTCATGCGCCAGGGCCCCCTGCAGATAACTCACTTTTTAACTTATTGCGCTATCTCTAATAGCACCAGAGATATCACCAGATATATATTGGATTTTTCCCTGACCCTGACAGTCCGGCCCCATGAGACGGTGATTTTCTCGGCCCCTGGTGGTCCGAGGTCGATCCCGCTGCACAGGTTCATGCCCCAGGGCCTCCTACAGACAATGCACTTTGATTTATTGCGCTATCTCTAATAGCACCCGAAATATCACCAGATATATGCTGGATTTTTACATGACCTTGGGTGACGGATTCCAAATATCTGTAATTTTCTCGGCGCCTGGTGGTCCGTGGTCGTTTCCGCTGCACAGATTCATGCGCCAGGGCACCCTGCAGATAATTCACTTTGATTTATTGCGCTTTCTCTAATAGCACCCGAGATATCACCAGATATATATTGGATTTTTCCCTGACCCTGACAGTCCGGCCCCTGAGACGGTGATTTTCTCGGCCCCTGGTGGTCCGAGGTCGTTCCCGCTGCACAGATTCATGCGCTAGGGCCTCCTGCAGACAATGCACTTTGATTTATTGCGCTATCTCTAATAGCACCCGAGATATCACTAGATATATATTGGATTTTTCCCTGACCCAGACAGTCCGACCCCATGAGACGCTGGTTTTCTCGGGCCCTGGTGGTCCGAGGTCGTTCCCGCTGCACAGATTCATGAGCCAGGGCCGCCTGCAGACAATGCACTTTGATTTATTGGGCTATCTGTAATAGCACCCGAGATATATCCAGATTTATATTGGATTTTTCCCTGACCCTGCGTGTCCGACCCCATGAGACGGTGGTTTTCTCGGCCCCTGGTCGTCCGAGGTCGTTCCCGCTGCACAGATTCATGCGCCAGGGCCTCCTACAGACAATGCACTTTGATTTATTGCGCTTTCTGTAATAGCACCCGTGATATCCCCATATATATATTGGATTTTCCCCAGACCCTGAGTGTCCGGCCCCATGAGATGGTGGTTTCCTCGGCCCCTGGTGGTCCGAGGTCGATCCCGCAGCACAGATTCATGCGCCAGGGCCTCCTACAGACAATGCACTTTGATTTATTGCGCTTTCTGTAATAGCACCCGTGATATCACCATATATATATTGGATTTCCCCTGACCCTGAGTGTCCGGCCCCATGAGATGGTGGTTTTCTCGGCCCCTGGTGGTCCGAGGTCGTTCCCGCTGCACAGATTCATGCGCCAGGGCCTCCTACAGACAATGCACTTTGATTTATTGCGCTATCTGTAATAGCACCCGAGATATCACCAGATATATGCTGGATTTTTACATGACCTTGGGTGACGGATTCCAAATATCTGTAATTTTCTCGGCGCCTGGTGGTCCGAGGTCATTCCTGCTCCACAGATTCATTCGCCAGTGCCTCCTACAGACAATGCACTTTGATTTATTGCGCTATCTGTAATAGCACCCGAGATATCACCAGATATATGCTGGATTTTTACATGACCTTGGGTGACGGATTCCAAATATCTGTAATTTTCTCGGCGCCTGGTGGTCCGAGGTCGTTCCTGCTCCACAGATTCATTCGCCAGTGCCTCCTACAGACAATGCACTTTGATTTATTGCGCTAGCTCTAATAGCACCCGAGATATCACCAGATATATATTGGATTTTCCCCTGACCCTGAGTGTCCGACCCAATGAGACGGTGGTTTTCTCGGCCCCTGGTAGTCCGAGGTCGTTCCCGCTGCACAGATTCATGCGCCAGGGCCTCCTGCAGACAATGCACTTTGATTTATTGCTTTATCTGTAATAGCACCCGAGATATCACCATATATATATTGGATTTTTCCCTGACCCTGACAGTCCGGCCCCTGAGACGGTGATTTTCTCGGCCCCTGGTGGTCCGAGGCCGTTCCCGCTGCACAGATTCCTGCGCTAGGGCATCCTGCAGACAATGCACTTTGATTTATTGCGCTAGCTCTAATAGCACCCGAGATATCACCAGATATATATTGGATGTTCCCCTGATCCTGAGTGTCCGGCCCCATGAGACGGTGGTTTTCTCGGCCCCTGGTGGTCCGTGGTCGTTCCCGCTGCACAGATTCATGGGCCAGGGCCCCCTGCAGATTATTCACTTTGATTTATTGCGCTATCTCTAATAGCGCCCGAGATATCACCAGATATATATTGGATTTTTCCCTGACCCTGACAGTCCGGCCCCATGAGACGGTGATTTTCTCGGCCCCCGGTGGTCCGAGGTCGATCGCGCTGCACAGATTCATGCGCTAGGGCCTCCTGCAGACAATGCACTTTGATTTATTGCGCTATCTCTAATAGCACCCGAGATATCACCAGATATATATTGGATTTTTCCCTGACCCTGGCAGTCCGGCCCCATGAGACGGTGATTTTCTCGGCCCCCGGTGGTCCCAGGTCGATCGCGCTGCACAGATTCATGCGCCAGGGCCTCCTATAGATAATTCACTTTGGTTTCTTGCGCTATCTCTAATAGCACCCGAGATATCACCAGATATATATTGGATTTTTCCCTGACCCTGAGTGTCCGGCCCCATGAGACGGTGATTTTCTCGGTCCCTGGTGGTCCGAGGTCGTTCCCGCTGCACAGATTCATGCGCTAGGGCCTCCTGCAGACAATGCACTTTCATTTATTGCGCTATCTGTAATAGCACCCGAGATATCACCATATATATATTGGATTTTCCCCTGACCCTGAGTGTCTGGCGCCATGGGACGGTAGTTTTCTCGGCCCCTGGTGGTCCGAGGTCGTTCCCGCTGCACAGATTCATGCGACAGTGCCTCCTACAGACAATGCACTTTGATTTATTGCGCTATCTGTAATAGCACCCGAGATATCACCAGATATATGCTGGATTTTTCCCTGACCCTGACAGTCCGTCTCCATGAGACGTTGATTTTCTCGGCCCCCGGTGGTCCGAGGTCGATCGCGCTGCACAGATTCATGCGCTAGGGCCTCCTGCAGACAATGCACTTTGATTTATTGCGCTATCTCTAATAGCACCCGAGATATCACCAGATTTATATTGGATTTTTCCCTGACCCTGAGGGTCCGACCCCATGAGACGGTAGTTTTCTCATCCCCTGGTGGTCCGAGGTCGTTCCCGCTGCACAGATTCATGCGCCATGGCCTCCTGCAGACACTGCACTTTGATTTATTTCGCTATCTCTAATATCACCCGAGATATCACCAGATATATATTGGATTTTTCCCTGACCCTGAGTGTCCGAAACCATGAGACGGTGGTTTTCTCGGCCCCTGGTCGTCCGTGGTCGTTCCCGCTGCACAGATTCATGCGCCAGGGCCTCCTGCAGACAATGCACTTTGATTTAATTCGCTATCTCTAATAGCACTCGAGATATCACCAGATATATATTGGATTCTGCCCTGACCCTCAGTGTCCGGCCCCATGAGACGGTAGTTTTTTCGGCCCCTGGTGGCCCGAGGTCGATCCCGCTGCACAGATTCATGCGCCAAGGCCTCCTACAGACAAGGCACTTTCATTTATTGTTCTATCTCTAATAGCACCCGAGATATCAACAGATATGTATTGGATTTTTCCCTGACCCTGACAGTCCGGCCCCATGAGACGGTGATTTTCTCGGCCCCTGGTGGTCCGAGGTCGTTCCCGCTGCACACATTCATGCGCCAGGGCCTCCTACAGACAATGCACTTTGATTTATTGCGCTATCTGTAATAGCACCCGAGATATCACCAGATATATGCTGGATTTTTACATGACCTAAGGTGACGGATTCTAAATATCTGTAATTTTCTCGGCGCCTGGTGGTCCGAGGTCGTTCCCGCTGCACAGATTCATGCGCTAGGGCCTCCTGCAGACAATGCACTTTGATTTATTGCGCTATCTCTAATAGCACCCGAGATATCACCAGATATATATTGGATTTTTCCCTGACCCTGAGTGTCCGGCCCCATGAGACGTTTGTTGTCTCGGCCCCTGGTGGTCCGAGGTCGTTCCCGCTGCACAGATTCTTGCGCCATGGCCTCCTGCAGATAATGCACTTTGGTTTATTGCGCTAGCTCTAATAGCATCCGAGATATCACCAGATATATATTGGATTTTTCCCTGACCCTGAGTGCCCGGCCCCATGTGTCGGTTGTTTTCTCGGCCCCTGGGGGTCCGAGATCGATCTCGCTGCACAGATTCATGCGCTAGAGCCTCCTGCAGACAATGCACTTTGATATATCGCGCTATCTGTAATAGCACCCGAGATATCATGAGATATATATTGGATTATTCCCTGACCCTGAGTGTCCGGCCCCATGAGACGGTGGTTTTCTCGGCCCCTGGTTGTCCGAGGTCGTTCCCGCTGAACAGATTCATGCGCCAGGGCCTCCTGCAGATAATTCACTTAGGTTTATTGCACTATCTCTAATAGCACCCGAGATATCACCAGGTATATATTGGATTTTTCCCTGACCCTGAGCGTCCGGCCCCATGTGTCGATGATTTTCTCGGACCCTGGTGATCCGAGGTAGATACCGCAGCACAGATTCATGGGCCAGGGCCTCCTGCAGACAATGCACTTTGATTTATTGCGCTATCTGTAAAAGCACCCGAGATATCACCAGATATATGCTGGATTTATACATGTCCTTGGGTGACGGATACCGAAAATCTGTAATTTTCTTGGCCCCTGGTGGTCCGAGATCGTTGCTGCTGCACAGATTCATGCGCCATGACCTCCTTCAGACAATGCACTTTGATTTATCGCGTTATCTGTAATAGAACCCGAGATATCACCAGATATATATTGGATTTTTCCCTGACCCTGAATGTCCGGCCCCATGAGACGGTGGTTTTCTCGACCCCTGGTGGACCGAGGTCGTTCCCGCTCCACAGATTCATGCGCCAGGGCCTCCTGCAGATAATTCACTTTCGTTTATTACGCTATCTCTAATAGCACCCGAGATATCACCAGATATATATTGGATTTTTCCCCGACCCTGAGTGTCCGGCCCCATGTGACGGTGGTTTTCTCGGCCGCTGGTGGTCCGAGGTCGTTCCCGCTGCACACATGCATGCGCCAGGGCCTCCTGCAGATAATCCATTTTGGATTATTGCGCTATCTCTAATAGCACCCGAGATATCACCAGATATATATTGGATTTTCCCCTGACCCTGAGTGTCCGGCGCCATGTGTCGGTGGTTTTCTCGGCCCCTGGTGGTCCGAGGTCGTTCCCGCTGCACAGATTCATGCACCAGGGCCTCCTGAAGACAATGCACTTTGATTTATTTCGCTATCTCTAATAGCACGCGAGATATCACCAGATATATATTGGATTTTTCGCTGACCCTGACAGTCCGGCCCCATGAGACGGTGATTTTCTCGGCCGCTGGTGGTCCGAGGTCGTTCCCTCTGCACAGATTCATGCGCCAGGGCCTCCTACAGACAATGCACTTTGATTTATTGTGCTATCTGTAATATAACCCGAGATATCACCAGATATATATTGGATTTTTCCCTGACCCTGAGTGTCCGGCCCCATGAGACGGTTGTTGTCTCGGCCCCTGGTGGTCCGAGGTCGTTCCCGCTGCACAGATTCTTGCGCCATGGCCTCCTGCAGATAATGCACTTTGGTTTATTGCGCTACCTCTAATAGCACCCGAGATATCACCAGATATATATTGGATTTTTCCCTGACCCTGAGTGTCCGGCCCCATGAGACGTTTGTTGTCTCGGCCCCTGGTGGTCCGAGGTCGTTCCCGCTGCACAGATTCTTGCGCCATGGCCTCCTGCAGATAATGCACTTTGGTTTATTGCGCTAGCTCTAATAGCACCCGAGATATCACCAGATATATATTGGATTTTTCCCTGACCCTGAGTGCCCGGCCCCATGTGTCGGTTGTTTTCTCGGCCCCTGGGGGTCCGAGATCGATCTCGCTGCACAGATTCATGCGCTAGAGCCTCCTGCAGACAATGCACTTTGATATATCGCGCTATCTGTAATAGCACCCGAGATATCATGAGATATATATTGGATTATTCCCTGACCCTGAGTGTCCGGCCCCATGAGACGGTGGTTTTCTCGGCCCCTGGTTGTCCGAGGTCGTTCCCGCTGAACAGATTCATGCGCCAGGGCCTCCTGCAGATAATTCACTTAGGTTTATTGCGCTATCTCTAATAGCACCCGAGATATCACCAGGTATATATTGGATTTTTCCCTGACCCTGAGCGTCCGGCCCCATGTGTCGATGATTTTCTCGGACCCTGGTGATCCGAGGTAGATACCGCAGCACAGATTCATGGGCCAGGGCCACCTGCAGACAATGCACTTTGATTTATTGCGCTATCTGTAAAAGCACCCGAGATATCACCAGATATATGCTGGATTTATACATGTCCTTGGGTGACGGATACCGAAAATCTGTAATTTTCTTGGCCCCTGGTGGTCCGAGATCGTTGCTGCTGCACAGATTCATGCGCCATGACCTCCTTCAGACAATGCACTTTGATTTATCGCGTTATCTGTAATAGAACCCGAGATATCACCAGATATATATTGGATTTTTCCCTGACCCTGAATGTCCGGCCCCATGAGGCGGTGGTTTTCTCGACCCCTGGTGGACCGAGGTCGTTCCCGCTCCACAGATTCATGCGCCAGGGCCTCCTGCAGATAATTCACTTTCGTTTATTACGCTATCTCTAATAGCACCCGAGATATCACCAGATATATATTGGATTTTTCCCCGACCCTGAGTGTCCGGCCCCATGTGACGGTGGTTTTCTCGGCCGCTGGTGGTCCGAGGTCGTTCCCGCTGCACACATGCATGCGCCAGGGCCTCCTGCAGATAATCCATTTTGGATTATTGCGCTATCTCTAATAGCACCCGAGATATCACCAGATATATATTGGATTTTCCCCTGACCCTGAGTGTCCGGCGCCATGTGTCGGTGGTTTTCTGGGCCCCTGGTGGTCCGAGGTCGTTGCCGCTGCACAGATTCATGCGCCAGGGCCTCCTGCAGACAATGCACTGTGATTTATTGCGCTATCTGTAATAGCACCAGAGATACCACCAGATATATATTGGATATTTCCCTGACCCTGAGTGTCCGGCCCCATTGTCGGTGGTTTTCTCGGCCCCTGGTGGTCCGAGGTCGTTCCCGCTGCACAGATTCATGCGCCAGGGCCTCCTGCAGATAATTCACTTTGGTTTATTGCGCTACCTCTAATAGCAGCCGAGATATCAGCAGATATATATTGGATTTTTCCCTGACCCTGAGTGCCCGGCCCCATGTGTCGGTGGTTTTCTCGGCCCCTGGGGGTCCGAGATCGATCTCGCTGCACACATTCATGCGCTAGAGCCTCCTGCAGACAATGCACTTTGATATATCGCGCTATCTGTGATAGAACCCGAGATATCACCAGATGTATATTGGATTTTTCCCTGACCCTGAGTGTCCGGCCCCATGAGACGGTGGTTTTCTCGGCCCCTGGTGGACCGTGGTCGTTCCCGCTCCACAGATACATGCGCCAGGGCCTCCTGCAGATAATTCACTTTGGTTTATTGCGCTATCTCTAAGAGCACCCGAGATATCACCAGATATATATTGGATTTTTCCCCGACCCTGAGTGTCCGGCCCCATGAGACGGTGGTTTTCTCGGCCGCTGGTGGTCCGAGGTCGTTCCCGCTGCACAGATGCATGCGCCAGGGCCTCCTGCAGACAATGCACTTTGATTTATCGCGGTGTCTGTAATAGAACCCGAGATATCACCAGATATATATTGGATTTTTCCCTGACCCTGAGTGTCCGGCCCATGAGACGGTGGTTTTCTCGGCCGCTGGTGGACCGAGGTCGTTCCCGCTCCACAGATTAATGCGCCAGGGCCTCCCGCAGACAAAGCGATTTGGTTCATTGCCCTATCTGTAATAGCACCCGAGATATCACCAGATATATAAAGGATTTTTACATGACCTTGGGTGACGGATTCAGAATATCTGTAATTTTCTCGGCCCCTGGTGGTCCGAGGTCGTTCCTGCTGCACAGACTCATTCGCCAGTGCCTCCTACAGACAATGCACTTTGATTTATTGCGCTATCTCTAATAGCACCCGAGATATCACCAGATATATATTGCATTTTTCCTTGACCCTGACAGTCCGGCCCCATGAGACGGTAATTTTCTCGGCCCCTGGTGGTCCGAGGTCGATCCCCCTGCACAGATTCAAGCGCCAGTGCCTCCTATAGATAATTCACTTTGGTTTCTTGCGCTATCTCTAATAGCACCCGAGATATCACCAGATATATATTGGATTTTTCCCTGACCCTGAGTGTCCGACCCCATGAGACGGTGGCTTTCTCGGCCCCTGGTGGTCCGAGGTCGATCCCGCGGCACAGATTCATGCGCTAGGGCCTCCTGCAGACAGTGCACTTTGATTTATTGCGCTATCTCTAATAGCACCCGAGATATCACCAGATATATATTGGATTTTTCCCTGACCCTGACAGTCCGGCCCCTGAGACGGTGATTTTCTCGGGCCCTGGTGGTCCGAGGTCGTTCCCGCTGCACAGATTCATGCGCTGGGGCCTCCTGCAGACAATGCACTTTCATTTATTGCGCTATCTGTAATAGCACCCGAGATATCACCATATATATATTGGATTTTCCCCTGACCCTGAGTGTCCGGCCCCATGAGATGGTGGTTTTCTCGGCCCCTGGTGGTCCGAGGTCGTTCCCGCTGCACAGATTCATGCGCCAGGGCCTCCTACAGACAATGCACTTTGATTTATTGCGCTATCTGTAATAGCACCCGAGATATCACCAGATATATGCTGGATTTTTACATGACCTTGGGTGACGGATTCCAAATATCTGTAATTTTCTCGGCGCCTGGAGGTCCGAGGTCGTTCCTGCTCCACAGATTCATTCGCCAGTGCCTCCTACAGACAATGCACTTTGATTTAGTGCGCTATCTGTAATAGCACCCGAGATATCACCAGATATATGCTGGATTTTTACATGACCTTGGGTGACGGATTCCAAATATCTGTAATTTTCTCGGCGCCTGGTGGTCCGAGGTCGTTCCTGCTCCACAGATTCATTCGCCAGTGCCTCCTACAGACAATGCACTTTGATTTATTGCGCTAGCTCTAATAGCACCCGAGATATCACCAGATATATATTGGATTTTCCCCTGACCCTAAGTGTCCGGCCCCATGAGACGGTGGTTTTCTGGGCCCCTGGTGGTCCGTGGTCGTTCCCGCTGCACAGATTCATGCGCCAGGGCACCCTGCAGATAATTCACTTTGACATATTGCGCTCTCTCTAATAGCACCCGAGATATCACCAGATATATATTGGATTTTTCCCTGACCCTGAGTGTCCGACCCCATGAGACGGTAGTTTTCTCGGCCCCTGGTGGGCCGAGGTCGTTCCCGCGGCACAGATTCATGCGCTAGGGCCTCCTGCAGACAGTGCACTTTGATTTATTGCGCTATCTCTAATAGCACCCGAGATATCACCAGATATATATTGGATTTTTCCCTGACCCTGACAGTCCGGCCCCTGAGACGGTGATTTTCTCGGGCCCTGGTGGTCCGAGGTCGTTCCCGCTGCACACATTTATGCGCTAGGGCCTCCTGCAGACAATGCACTTTCATTTATTGCGCTATCTGTAATAGCACCCGAGATATCACCATATATATATTGGATTTTCCCCTGACCCTGAGTGTCTGGCGCCATGAGACGGTAGTTTTCTCGGCCCCTGGTGGTCCGAGGTCGTTCCCGCTGCACAGATTCATGCAGCAGTGCCTCCTACAGACAATGCACTTTGATTTATTGCGCTATCTGTAATAGCACCCGAGATATCACCAGATATATGCTGGATTTTTACATGACCTTGGGTGACGGATTTCAAATATCTGTAATTTTCTCGGCGCCTGGTGGTCCGAGGTCGTTCCTGCTCCACAGATTCATTCGCCAGTGCCTCCTACAGACAATGCACTTTGATTTAGTGCGCTATCTGTAATAGCACCCGAGATATCACCAGATATATGCTGGATTTTTACATGACCTTGGGTGACGGATTCCAAATATCTGTAATTTTCTCGGCGCCTGGTGGTCCGAGGTCGTTCCTGCTCCACAGATTCATTCGCCAGTGCCTCCTACAGACAATGCACTTTGATTTATTGCGCTAGCTCTAATAGCACCCGAGATATCACCAGATATATATTGGATTTTCCCCTGACCCTAAGTGTCCGGCCCCATGAGACGGTGGTTTTCTGGGCCCCTGGTGGTCCGTGGTCGTTCCCGCTGCACAGATTCATGCGCCAGGGCACCCTGCAGATAATTCACTTTGACATATTGCGCTCTCTCTAATAGCACCCGAGATATCACCAGATATATATTGGATTTTTCCCTGACCCTGAGTGTCCGACCCCATGAGACGGTAGTTTTCTCGGCCCCTGGTGGGCCGAGGTCGTTCCCGCGGCACAGATTCATGCGCTAGGGCCTCCTGCAGACAGTGCACTTTGATTTATTGCGCTATCTCTAATAGCACCCGAGATATCACCAGATATATATTGGATTTTTCCCTGACCCTGACAGTCCGGCCCCTGAGACGGTGATTTTCTCGGCCCCTGGTGGTCCGAGGTCGTTCCCGCTGCACACATTTATGCGCTAGGGCCTCCTGCAGACAATGCACTTTCATTTATTGCGCTATCTGTAATAGCACCCGAGATATCACCATATATATATTGGATTTTCCCCTGACCCTGAGTGTCTGGCGCCATGAGACGGTAGTTTTCTCGGCCCCTGGTGGTCCGAGGTCGTTCCCGCTGCACAGATTCATGCAGCAGTGCCTCCTACAGACAATGCACTTTGATTTATTGCGCTATCTGTAATAGCACCCGAGATATCACCAGATATATGCTGGATTTTTACATGACCTTGGGTGACGGATTTCAAATATCTGTAATTTTCTCGGCGCCTGGTGGTCCGAGGTCGTTCCTGCTGCACAGATTCATGCGCTAGGGCCTCCTGCAGACAGTGCACTTTGATTTATTGCGCTATCTCTAACAGCACCCGAGATATCACCAGATATATATTGGATTTTTCCTTGACCCTGAGTGTCCGGCCCCATGAGACGGTGATTTTCTCGGCCCCTGGTGGTCCGGGGTCGATCCCGCTGCACAGGTTCATGCCCCAGGGCCTCCTGCAGACAATGCACTTTGGTTTATTGCGCAATCTCTAATAGCACCCGAGATATCACCGGATATATATTGGATTTTTCCCTGACCCTGAGTGTCCGGCCCCATGAGATGGTGGTTTTCTCGGCCCCTGGTGGTCCGAGGTCGTTCCCACTGCACAGATTCATGCGCCAGGGTCCCCTGCAGATAATTCACTTTGATTTATTGAGCTATCTCTAATAGCACCCGAGATATCACCAGATATATATTGGATTTTGCCCTGACCCTGAGTGTCCGGCCCCATGAGATGGTAGTTTTCTCGGCCCCTGGTGGGCCGAGGTCGTTCCCGCGGCACAGATTCATGCGCTAGGGCCTCCTGCAGACAGTGCACTTTGATTTATTGCGCTATCTCTAACAGCACCCGAGATATCACCAGATATATATTGAATTTTTCCTTGACCCTGACAGTCCGGCCCCATGAGACGGTGATTTTCTCGGCCCCTGGTGGTCCGGGGCCGATCCCGCTGCACTGGTTCATGCCCCAGGGCCTCCTGCAGACAATGCACTTTGGTTTATTGCGCTATCTCTAATAGCACCCGAGATATCACCGGATATATATTGGATTTTTCCCTGACCCTGAGTGTCCGGCCCCATGAGATGGTGGTTTTCTCGGCCCCTGGTGGTCCGAGGTCATTCCCACTGCACAGATTCATGCGCCAGGGTCCCCTGCAGATAATTCACTTTGATTTATTGAGCTATCTCTAATAGCACCCGAGATATCACCAGATATATATTGGAATTTTCCCTGACCCTGACAGTCCGGCCCCATGAGACGGTGATTTTCTCGGACCCTGGTGGTCCGAGGTCGATCCCGCTGCACAGATTCATGCCCCAGGGCCTCCTACAGACAATGCACTTTGATTTATTGCGCTATCTCTAATAGCACTCGAGATATCACCAGATATATATTGGATTTTGCCCTAACCCTGAGTGTCCGGCTCCATGAGATGGTGGTTTTCTCGGCCCCTGGTGGTCCGAGGTCGATCCCGCTGCACAGATTCATGCCCCAGGGCCTCCTACAGACAATGCTCTTTGATTTATTGCTCTATCTCTAATAGCACTCGTGATATCACCAGATATATATTGGATTTTTCACTGACCCTGACAGTCCGGCTCCATGAGACGGTGATTTTCTCGACCCCTGGTGGTCCGAGGTTGTTCCCGCTGCACAGATTCATGCGCCAGGGCCTCCTACAGACAATGCACATTGATTTATTTCGCTATCTCTAATAGCACCCGAGATACCACCAGATATATATTGGATTTTCACCTGACCCTGAGTGTCCGGCCCCATGAGACGGTGGTTTTCTCGGCCCCTGGTGGTCCGTGGTCGTTCCCGCTGCACAGATTCTTGCGCCAGGGCACCCTGCAGATAACTCACTTTGATTTATTGCGCTATCTCTAATAGCACCCGAGATATCACCAGATATATATTGGATTTTCCCCTGACCCTGACAGTCCGGCACCATGAGACGGTGATTTTCTCGGCCCCTGGTGGTCCGAGGTCGATCCCGCTGCACAGATTCATGCCCCAGGGCCTCCTACAGACAATGCACTTTGATTTATTGCGCTATCACTAATAGCACTCGTGATATCACCAGATATATATTGGATTTTTCATTGACCCTGACAGTCCGGCACCATGAGACGGTGATTTTCTCGACCCCTGATGCTCCGAGGTCGTTCCCGCTGCACAGATTCATGCGCCAGGGCCCCCTGCAGATAACTCACTTTGATTTATTGCGCTATCTCTAATAGCACCCGAGATATCACCAGATATATATTGGATTTTTCCCTGACCCTGACAGTCCGGCCCCATGAGACGGTGATTTTCTCGGCCCCTGGTGGTCCGAGGTCGATCCCGCTGCACAGATTCATGCCCCAGGGCCTCCTACAGACAATGCACTTTGATTTATTGCGCTATCTGTAATAGCACCCGAGATATCACCATATATATATTGGATTATCCCCTGACCCTGAGTGTCCGGCCCCATGAGATGGTGGTTTTCTCGGCCCCTGGTGGTCCGAGGTCGTTCCCGCGGCACAGATTCATGCGCTAGGGCCTCCTGCAGACAGTGCACTTTGATTTATTGCGCTATCTCTAATAGCACCCGAGATATCACCAGATATATATTGGATTTTTCCCTGACCCTGACAGTCCGGCCCCTGAGACGGTGATTTTCTCGGCCCCTGGTGGTCCGAGGTCGTTCCCGCTGCACACATTCATGCGCTAGGGCCTCCTAGAGACAATGCACTTTCATTTATTGCGCTATCTGTAATAGCACCCGAGATATCACCATATATATATTGGATTATCCCCTGACCCTGAGTGTCTGGCGCCATGAGACGGTAGTTTTCTCGGCCCCTGGTGGTCCGAGGTCGTCCCACTGCACAGATTCATTCGCCAGTGCCTCATACAGACAATGCACTTTGATTTATTGCGCTATCTGTAATAGCACCCGAGATATCACCAGATATATGCTGGATTTTTACATGACCTTGGGTGACGGATTCCAAATATCTGTAATTTTCTCGGCGCCTGGCGGTCCGAGGTCGTTCCTGCTCCACAGATTCATTCGCCAGTGCCTCCTACAGACAATGCACTTTGATTTATTGCGCTAGCTCTAATAGCACCCGAGATATCACCAGATATATATTGGATTTTTCCCTGACCCTGAGTGTCCGACCCCATGAGACGGTAGTTTTCTCGGCCCCTGGTGGGCCGAGGTCGTTCCCGCGGCACAGATTCATGCGCTAGGTCCTCCTGCAGACAGTGCACTTTGATTTATAGCGCTGTCTCTAATAGCACCCGAGATATCACCAGATATATATTGGATTTTTCCCAGACCCTGACAGTCCGGCCCCTGAGACGGTGATTTTCTCGGCCCCTGGTGGTCCGAGGTCGTTCCCGCTGCACAGATTCATGCGCTAGGGCCTCCTGCAGACAATGCACTTTCATTTATTGCGCTATCTGTAATAGCACCCGAGATATCACCATATATATATTGGATTTTCCCCTGACCCTGAGTGTCTGGCGCCATGAGACGGTAGTTTTCTCGGCCCCTGGTGGTCCGAGGTCGTTCCCGCTGCACAGATTCATGCGACAGTGCCTCCTACAGACAATGCACTTTGATTTATTGCGCTATCTGTAATAGCACCCGAGATATCACCAGATATATGCTGGATTTTTACATGACCTTGGGTGACGGATTTCAAATATCTGTAATTTTCTCGGCGCCTGGTGGTCCGGGGTCGATCCCGCTGCACAGGTTCATGCCCCAGGGCCTCCTGCAGACAATGCACTTTGGTTTATTGCGCAATCTCTAATAGCACCCGAGATATCACCGGATATATATTGGATTTTTCCCTGACCCTGAGTGTGCGGCCCCATGAGACGGTGGTTTTCTCGGCCCCTGGTGGTGCGAGGTCTTTCCCGCTGCACAGATTCATGCGCCAGGGCCTCCTACAGACAATGCACATTGATTTATTTCGCTATCTCTAATAGCACCCGAGATATCACCAGATATATATTGGAATTTTCCCTGACCCTCACAGTCCGGCCCCATGAGACGGTGATTTTCTCGGACCCTGGTGGTCCGAGGTCGATCCCGCTGCACAGATTCATGCCCCAGGGCCTCCTACAGACAATGCACTTTGATTTATTGCGCTATCTCTAATAGCACTCGAGATATCACCAGATATATATTGGATTTTGCCCTGACCCTGAGTGACCGGCCCCATGAGATGGTGGTTTTCTCGGCCCCTGGTGGTCCGAGGTCGTTCCCGCTGCACAGATTCATGCGACAGTGCCTCCTACAGACAATGCACTTTGATTTATTGCGCTATCTGTAATAGCACCCGAGATATCACCAGATATATGCTGGATTTTTACATGACCTTGGGTGACGGATTTCAAATATCTGTAATTTTCTCGGCGCCTGGTGGTCCGGGGTCGATCCCGCTGCACAGGTTCATGCCCCAGGGCCTCCTGCAGACAATGCACTTTGGTTTATTGCGCAATCTCTAATAGCACCCGAGATATCACCGGATATATATTGGATTTTTCCCTGACCCTGAGTGTCCGGCCCCATGAGATGGTGGTTTTCTCGGCCCCTGGTGGTCCGAGGTCGTTCCCACTGCACAGATTCATGCGCCAGGGTCCCCTGCAGATAATTCACTTTGATTTATTGAGCTATCTCTAATAGCACCCGTGATATCACCAGATATATATTGGATTTTGCCCTGACCCTGAGTGTCCGGCCCCATGAGATGGTGGTTTTCTCGGCCCCTGGTGGTCCGAGGTCGTTCCTGCTCCACAGATTCATTCGCCAGTGCCTCCTACAGACAATGCACTTTGATTTATTGCGCTAGCTCTAATAGCACCCGAGATATCACCAGATATATATTGGATTTTCCCCTGACCCTGAGTGTCCGGCCCCATGAGACGGTGGTTTTCTGGGCCCCTGGTGGTCCGTGGTCGTTCCCGCTGCACAGATTCATGCGCCAGGGCACCCTGCAGATAATTCACTTTGACATATTGCGCTTTCTCTAATAGCACCCGAGATATCACCAGATATATATTGGATTTTTCCCTGACCCTGAGTGTCCGACCCCATGAGACGGTAGTTTTCTCGGCCCCTGGTGGTCCGGGGTCGATCCCGCTGCACAGGTTCATGCCCCAGGGCCTCCTGCAGACAATGCACTTTGGTTTATTGCGCTATCTCTAATAGCACCCGAGATATCACCGGATATATATTGGATTTTTCCCTGACCCTGAGTGTGCGGCCCCATGAGACGGTGGTTTTCTCGGCCCCTGGTGGTCCGAGGTCTTTCCCGCTGCACAGATTCATGCGCCAGGGCCTCCTACAGACAATGCACATTGATTTATTTCGCTATCTCTAATAGCACCCGAGATATCACCAGATATATATTGGAATTTTCCCTGACCCTCACAGTCCGGCCCCATGAGACGGTGATTTTCTCGGACCCTGGTGGTCCGAGGTCGATCCCGCTGCACAGATTCATGCCCCAGGGCCTCCTACAGACAATGCACTTTGATTTATTGCGCTATCTCTAATAGCACTCGAGATATCACCAGATATATATTGGATTTTGCCCTGACCCTGAGTGACCGGCCCCATGAGATGGTGGTTTTCTCGGCCCCTGGTGGTCCGAGGTCGATCCCGCAGCACAGATTCATGCGCCAGGGCCTCCTACAGACAATGCAATTTGATTTATGCGCTTTCTGTAATAGCACCCGTGATATCACCATATATATATATATATATTGGATTTTCCCCTGACCCTGAGTGTCCGGCCCCATGTGATGGTGGTTTTCTCGGCCCCTGATGGTCCGAGGTCGTTCCCGCTGCACAGATTCATTCGCCAGGGTCCCCTGCAGATAATTCACTTTGATTTATTGAGCTATCTCTAATAGCACCCGAGATATCACCAGATATATATTGGATTTTTCCCTGACCCTGACAGTCCGTCCCCATGAGACGGTGATTTTCTCGGCCCCCGGTGGTCCGAGGTCGATCCCGCTGCACAGATTCATGCGCCAGGGCCTCCTGCAGACAATGCACTTTGGTTTATTGCGCTATATCTAATAGCACCCGAGATATCACCAGATATATATTGGATTTTTCCTTGACCCTGACAGTCCGGCCCCATGAGACGGTGATTTTCTCGGCCCCTGGTGGTCCGGGGTCGATCCCGCTGCACAGGTTCATGCCCCAGGGCCTCCTGCAGACAACGCACTTTGGTTTATTGCGCTATCTGTAATAGCACCCGAGATATCACCAGATATATGCTGGATTTTTACATGACCTTGGGTGACGGATTCCAAATATCTGTAATTTTCTCGGCGCCTGGAGGTCCGAGGTCGTTCCTGCTCCACAGATTCATTCGCCAGTGCCTCCTACAGACAATGCACTTTGATTTAGTGCGCTATCTGTAATAGCACCCGAGATATCACCAGATATATGCTGGATTTTTACATGACCTTGGGTGACGGATTCCAAATATCTGTAATTTTCTCGGCGCCTGGTGGTCCGAGGTCGTTCCTGCTCCACAGATTCATTCGCCAGTGCCTCCTACAGACAATGCACTTTGATTTATTGCGCTAGCTCTAATAGCACCCGAGATATCACCAGATATATATTGGATTTTCCCCTGACCCTAAGTGTCCGGCCCCATGAGACGGTGGTTTTCTGGGCCCCTGGTGGTCCGTGGTCGTTCCCGCTGCACAGATTCATGCGCCAGGGCACCCTGCAGATAATTCACTTTGACATATTGCGCTCTCTCTAATAGCACCCGAGATATCACCAGATATATATTGGATTTTTCCCTGACCCTGAGTGTCCGACCCCATGAGACGGTAGTTTTCTCGGCCCCTGGTGGGCCGAGGTCGTTCCCGCGGCACAGATTCATGCGCTAGGGCCTCCTGCAGACAGTGCACTTTGATTTATTGCGCTATCTCTAATAGCACCCGAGATATCACCAGATATATATTGGATTTTTCCCTGACCCTGACAGTCCGGCCCCTGAGACGGTGATTTTCTCGGCCCCTGGTGGTCCGAGGTCGTTCCCGCTGCACAGATTCATGCGCTGGGGCCTCCTGCAGACAATGCACTTTCATTTATTGCGCTATCTGTAATAGCACCCGAGATATCACCAGATATATATTGGATTTTCCCCTGACCCTGAGTGTCCGGCCCCATGAGATGGTGGTTTTCTCGGCCCCTGGTGGTCCGAGGTCGTTCCCGCTGCACAGATTCATGCGCCAGGGCCTCCTACAGACAATGCACTTTGATTTATTGCGCTATCTGTAATAGCACCCGAGATATCACCAGATATATGCTGGATTTTTACATGACCTTGGGTGACGGATTCCAAATATCTGTAATTTTCTCGGCGCCTGGAGGTCCGAGGTCGTTCCTGCTCCACAGATTCATTCGCCAGTGCCTCCTACAGACAATGCACTTTGATTTATTGCGCTAGCTCTAATAGCACCCGAGATATCACCAGATATATATTGGATTTTCCCCTGACCCTAAGTGTCCGGCCCCATGAGACGGTGGTTTTCTGGGCCCCTGGTGGTCCGTGGTCGTTCCCGCTGCACAGATTCATGCGCCAGGGCACCCTGCAGATAATTCACTTTGACATATTGCGCTCTCTCTAATAGCACCCGAGATATCACCAGATATATATTGGATTTTTCCCTGACCCTGAGTGTCCGACCCCATGAGACGGTAGTTTTCTCGGCCCCTGGTGGGCCGAGGTCGTTCCCGCGGCACAGATTCATGCGCTAGGGCCTCCTGCAGACAGTGCACTTTGATTTATTGCGCTATCTCTAATAGCACCCGAGATATCACCAGATATATATTGGATTTTTCCCTGACCCTGACAGTCCGGCCCCTGAGACGGTGATTTTCTCGGCCCCTGGTGGTCCGAGGTCGTTCCCGCTGCACAGATTCATGCGCTGGGGCCTCCTGCAGACAATGCACTTTCATTTATTGCGCTATCTGTAATAGCACCCGAGATATCACCATATATATATTGGATTTTCCCCTGACCCTGAGTGTCCGGCCCCATGAGATGGTGGTTTTCTCGGCCCCTGGTGGTCCGAGGTCGTTCCCGCTGCACAGATTCATGCGCCAGGGCCTCCTACAGACAATGCACTTTGATTTATTGCGCTATCTGTAATAGCACCCGAGATATCACCAGATATATGCTGGATTTTTACATGACCTTGGGTGACGGATTCCAAATATCTGTAATTTTCTCGGCGCCTGGAGGTCCGAGGTCGTTCCTGCTCCACAGATTCATTCGCCAGTGCCTCCTACAGACAATGCACTTTGATTTAGTGCGCTATCTGTAATAGCACCCGAGATATCACCAGATATATGCTGGATTTTTACATGACCTTGGGTGACGGATTCCAAATATCTGTAATTTTCTCGGCCCCTGGTGGTCCGAGGTCGTTCCCGCTCCACAGATTCATTCGCCAGTGCCTCCTACAGACAATGCACTTTGATTTATTGCGCTATCTGTAATAGCACCCGAGATATCACCAGATATATGCTGGATTTTTACATGACCTTGGGTGATGGATTCCAAATATCTGTAATTTTCTCGGCGCCTGGTGGTCCGAGGTCGTTCCTGCTCCACAGATTCATTCGCCAGTGCCTCCTACAGACAATGCACTTTGATTTATTGCGCTAGCTCTAATAGCACCCGAGATATCACCAGATATATATTGGATTTTTCCCTGACCCTGACAGTCCGGCCCCTGAGACGGTGATTTTCTCGGCCCCTGGTGGTCCGAGGTCGTTCCCGCTGCACAGATTCATGCGCTGGGGCCTCCTGCAGACAATGCACTTTCATTTATTGCGCTATCTGTAATAGCACCCGAGATATCACCAGATATATATTGGATTTTCCCCTGACCCTGAGTGTCCGGCCCCATGAGATGGTGGTTTTCTCGGCCCCTGGTGGTCCGAGGTCGTTCCCGCTGCACAGATTCATGCGCCAGGGCCTCCTACAGACAATGCACTTTGATTTATTGCGCTATCTGTAATAGCACCCGAGATATCACCAGATATATGCTGGATTTTTACATGACCTTGGGTGACGGATTCCAAATATCTGTAATTTTCTCGGCGCCTGGAGGTCCGAGGTCGTTCCTGCTCCACAGATTCATTCGCCAGTGCCTCCTACAGACAATGCACTTTGATTTATTGCGCTAGCTCTAATAGCACCCGAGATATCACCAGATATATATTGGATTTTCCCCTGACCCTAAGTGTCCGGCCCCATGAGACGGTGGTTTTCTGGGCCCCTGGTGGTCCGTGGTCGTTCCCGCTGCACAGATTCATGCGCCAGGGCACCCTGCAGATAATTCACTTTGACATATTGCGCTCTCTCTAATAGCACCCGAGATATCACCAGATATATATTGGATTTTTCCCTGACCCTGAGTGTCCGACCCCATGAGACGGTAGTTTTCTCGGCCCCTGGTGGGCCGAGGTCGTTCCCGCGGCACAGATTCATGCGCTAGGGCCTCCTGCAGACAGTGCACTTTGATTTATTGCGCTATCTCTAATAGCACCCGAGATATCACCAGATATATATTGGATTTTTCCCTGACCCTGACAGTCCGGCCCCTGAGACGGTGATTTTCTCGGCCCCTGGTGGTCCGAGGTCGTTCCCGCTGCACAGATTCATGCGCTGGGGCCTCCTGCAGACAATGCACTTTCATTTATTGCGCTATCTGTAATAGCACCCGAGATATCACCATATATATATTGGATTTTCCCCTGACCCTGAGTGTCCGGCCCCATGAGATGGTGGTTTTCTCGGCCCCTGGTGGTCCGAGGTCGTTCCCGCTGCACAGATTCATGCGCCAGGGCCTCCTACAGACAATGCACTTTGATTTATTGCGCTATCTGTAATAGCACCCGAGATATCACCAGATATATGCTGGATTTTTACATGACCTTGGGTGACGGATTCCAAATATCTGTAATTTTCTCGGCGCCTGGAGGTCCGAGGTCGTTCCTGCTCCACAGATTCATTCGCCAGTGCCTCCTACAGACAATGCACTTTGATTTAGTGCGCTATCTGTAATAGCACCCGAGATATCACCAGATATATGCTGGATTTTTACATGACCTTGGGTGACGGATTCCAAATATCTGTAATTTTCTCGGCGCCTGGTGGTCCGAGGTCGTTCCTGCTCCACAGATTCATTCGCCAGTGCCTCCTACAGACAATGCACTTTGATTTATTGCGCTAGCTCTAATAGCACCCGAGATATCACCAGATATATATTGGATTTTCCCCTGACCCTAAGTGTCCGGCCCCATGAGACGGTGGTTTTCTGGGCCCCTGGTGGTCCGTGGTCGTTCCCGCTGCACAGATTCATGCGCCAGGGCACCCTGCAGATAATTCACTTTGACATATTGCGCTCTCTCTAATAGCACCCGAGATATCACCAGATATATATTGGATTTTTCCCTGACCCTGAGTGTCCGACCCCATGAGACGGTAGTTTTCTCGGCCCCTGGTGGGCCGAGGTCGTTCCCGCGGCACAGATTCATGCGCTAGGGCCTCCTGCAGACAGTGCACTTTGATTTATTGCGCTATCTCTAATAGCACCCGAGATATCACCAGATATATATTGGATTTTTCCCTGACCCTGACAGTCCGGCCCCTGAGACGGTGATTTTCTCGGCCCCTGGTGGTCCGAGGTCGTTCCCGCTGCACACATTTATGCGCTAGGGCCTCCTGCAGACAATGCACTTTCATTTATTGCGCTATCTGTAATAGCACCCGAGATATCACCATATATATATTGGATTTTCCCCTGACCCTGAGTGTCTGGCGCCATGAGACGGTAGTTTTCTCGGCCCCTGGTGGTCCGAGGTCGTTCCCGCTGCACAGATTCATGCAGCAGTGCCTCCTACAGACAATGCACTTTGATTTATTGCGCTATCTGTAATAGCACCCGAGATATCACCAGATATATGCTGGATTTTTACATGACCTTGGGTGACGGATTTCAAATATCTGTAATTTTCTCGGCGCCTGGTGGTCCTAGGTCATTCCCGCTGCACAGATTCATGCGCCAGGGCCCCCTGCAGATAACTCACTTTGATTTATTGCGCTATCTCTAATAGCACCCGAGATATCACCAGATATATATTGGATTTTTCCCTGACCCTGACAGTCCGGCACCATGAGACGGTGATTTTCTCGGCCCCTGGTGGTCCGAGGTCGATCCCGCTGCACAGATTCATGCCCCAGGGCCTCCTACAGACAATGCACTTTGATTTATTGCGCTAGCTCTAATAGCACCCGAGATATCACCAGATATATATTGGATTTTCCCCTGACCCTGAGTGTCCGGCCCCATGAGACGGTGGTTTTCTCGGCCCCTGGTGGTCCGTGGTCGTTCCCGCTGCACAGATTCATGCGCCAGGGCCTCCTGCAGACAATGCACTTTGATTTATTTCGCTATCTCTAATAGCACCCGAGATATCACCAGACATATATTGGATTTTTCCCTGACCCTGACAGTCCGGCCCCATGAGACGGTGATTTTCTCGACCCCTGGTGGTCCTAGGTCGTTCCCGCTGCACAGATTCATGCGCGAGGGCCCCCTGCCGATAACTCACTTTGATTTATTGCGCTATCTCTAATAGCACCCGAGATATCACCAGATATATATTGGATTTTTCTCTGACCCTGACAGTCCGGCCCCATGAGACGGTGATTTTCTCGGCCCCTGGTGGTCCGAGGTAGATCCCGCTGCACAGATTCATGCGCAAGGGCCCCCTGCAGATAGATCACTTTGATTTATTGCGCTATCTCTAATAGCACCCGAGATATCACCAGATATATATTGGATTTTTCCTTGAACCTGAGTGTCCGGCCCCATGTGTCGATGGTTTTCTCGGTCCCTCGTGGTCCGAGGTCGATCCCGCTGCACAGATTCATGCGCCAGGGCCTCCTGCAGACAATGCACTTTGATTTATTGCGCTAGCTGTAATAGCACTCGAGATATCACCAGATATATATTGGATTTTGCCCTGACCCTCAGTGTCCGGCCCCATGAGATGGTGGTTTCCTCGGCCCCTGGTGGTCCGAGGTCGATCCCGTAGCACAGATTCATGCGCCAGGGCCTCCTGCAGATAATTCACTTTGGTTTATTGCGCTATCTCTAATAGCACCCGAGATATCACCTGATATATATTGAATTTTCCCCTGACCCTGAGTGTCCGGCCCAATGAGACTGTGATTTTCTCGGCCCCTTGTGGTCCGAGGTCGTTCCCGCTGCACAGAATCATGCGCCAGGGCTTCCTGCAGACAATGCCCCTTGATTTATCGCGCTATCTCTAATAGCACCCGAGATATCACCAGATATATGCTGGATTTTTACATGACCTTGGGTGACGGATTCCGAATATCTGTAATTTTCTCGGCCACTGGTGGTCCGAGGTTGTTCCTGCGGCACAGATTCATTCGCCAATGCCTCCTACAGACAATGCACTTTGATTTATTGCGCTAGCTCTAATAGCACCCGAGATATCACCAGATATATATTGGATTTTCCCCTGACCCTGAGTGTCCGGCCCCATGAGTCTGTGGTTTTCTCGGCCCCTGGTGTTCCGAGGTCGTTCCTGTTGCACAGATTCATGCGCCAGGGCCTCCTGCAGATAATTCACATTGGTTTATTGCGCTATCTCTAATAGCACCCGAGATATCACCAGATATATATTGGATTTTCCCCTGACCCTAAGTGTCGGACACCATGAGACTGTGGTTTTCTCGGCCCCTGGTGGTCCGAGGTCGATCCCGTAGCACAGATTCAAGCGCCAGGGCCTCCTACAGACAATGCACTTTGATTTATTGCGCTTTCTGTAATAGCACCCGTGATATCACCATATATATATTGGATTTTCCCCTGACCCAGAGTGTCCGGCCCCATGAGATGGTGGTTTTCTCGGCCCCTGGTGGTCCGAGGTCGTTCCCGCTCCACAGATTCATTCGCCAGTGCCTCCTACAGACAATGCACTTTGATTTATTGCGCTATCTGTAATAGCACCCGAGATATCACCAGATATATGCTGGATTTTTACATGACCTTGGGTGATGGATTCCAAATATCTGTAATTTTCTCGGCGCCTGGTGGTCCGAGGTCGTTCCTGCTCCACAGATTCATTCGCCAGTGCCTCCTACAGACAATGCACTTTGATTTATTGCGCTAGCTCTAATAGCACCCGAGATATCACCAGATATATATTGGATTTTCCCCTGACCCTGAGTGTCCGGCCCCATGAGACGGTGGTTTTCTCGGCCCCTGGTGGTCCGTGGTCGTTCCCGCTGCACAGATTCATGCGCCAGGGCACCCTGCAGATAATTCACTTTGACATATTGCGCTATCTCTAATAGCACTCGAGATATCACCAGATATATATTGGATTTTTCCCTGACCCTGACAGTCCGGCCCCATGAGACGGTGATTTTCTCGGCACCTGGTGGTCCGAGGTCGATCCCGCTGCACAGATTCATGCCCCAGGGCCTCCTACAGACAATGCACTTTGATTTATTGCGCTATCTCTAATAGCACCCGAGATAACACCAGATATATATTGGATTTTCCCCTGACCCTGAGCGTCCGGCCCCATGAGACGGTGGTTTTCTCGGCCCCTGGTGGTCGGAGGTCGTTCCCGCTGCCCAGATTCATGCGCCAGGGCCCCCTGCAGATAATTAACTTTGATTTATTGCGCTATCTGTAATAGCACCCGAGATATCACCAGATATATGCTGTATTTTTACATGACCTTGGGTGACGGATTTCAAATATCTGTAATTTTCTCGGCCCCTGGTGGTCCGGGGTCGATCCCATTGCACAGGTTCATGCCCCAGGGCCTCCTGCAGACAATGCACTTTGGTTTATTGCGCAATCTCTAATAGCACCCGAGATATCACCGGATATATATTGGATTTTTCCCTGACCCTGAGTGTCCGGCCCCATGAGATGGTGGTTTTCTCGGCCCCTGGTGGTCCGAGGTCGTTCCCACTGCACAGATTCATGCGCCAGGGTCCCCTGCAGATAATTCACTTTGATTTATTGAGCTATCTCTAATAGCACCCGAGATATCACCAGATATATATTGGATTTTTCCCTGACCCTGACAGTCCGGCACCATGAGACGGTGATTTTCTCGGCCCCTGGTGGTCCGAGGTCGATCCCGCTGCACATATTCATGCCCCAGGGCCTCCTACAGACAATGCACTTTGATTTATTGCGCTAGCTCTAATAGCACCCGAGATATCACCAGATATATATTGGATTTTCCCCTGACCCTGAGTGTCCGGCCCCATGAGACGGTGGTTTTCTCGGCCCCTGGTGGTCCGTGGTCGTTCCCGCTGCACAGATTCATGCGCCAGGGCCTCCTGCAGACAATGCACTTTGATTTATTTCGCTATCTCTAATAGCACCCGAGATATCACCAGACATATATTGGATTTTTCCCTGACCCTGACAGTCCGGCCCCATGAGACGGTGATTTTCTCGACCCCTGGTGGTCCTAGGTCGTTCCCGCTGCACAGATTCATGCGCGAGGGCCCCCTGCCGATAACTCACTTTGATTTATTGCGCTATCTCTAATAGCACCCGAGATATCACCAGATATATATTGGATTTTTCTCTGACCCTGACAGTCGGGCCCCATGAGACGGTGATTTTCTCGGCCCCTGGTGGTCCGAGGTCGATCCCGCTGCACAGATTCATGCGCAAGGGCCCCCTGCAGATAGATCACTTTGATTTATTGCGCTATCTCTAATAGCACCCGAGATATCACCAGATATATATTGGATTTTTCCTTGAACCTGAGTGTCCGGCCCCATGTGTCGATGGTTTTCTCGGTCCCTCGTGGTCCGAGGTCGATCCCGCTGCACAGATTCATGCGCCAGGGCCTCCTACAGACAATGCACTTTGATTTATTGCGCTATCTCTAATAGCACCCGAGATAACACCAGATATATATTGGATTTTCCCCTGACCCTGAGCGTCCGGCCCCATGAGACGGTGGTTTTCTCGGCCCCTGGTGGTCGGAGGTCGTTCCCGCTGCCCAGATTCATGCGCCAGGGCCCCCTGCAGATAATTAACTTTGATTTATTGCGCTATCTGTAATAGCACCCGAGATATCACCAGATATATGCTGGATTTTTACATGACCTTGGGTGACGGATTTCAAATATCTGTAATTTTCTCGGCCCCTGGTGGTCCGGGGTCGATCCCATTGCACAGGTTCATGCCCCAGGGCCTCCTGCAGACAATGCACTTTGGTTTATTGCGCAATCTCTAATAGCACCCGAGATATCACCGGATATATATTGGATTTTTCCCTGACCCTGAGTGTCCAGCCCCATGAGATGGTGGTTTTCTCGGCCCCTGGTGGTCCGAGGTCGTTCCCACTGCACAGATTCATGCGCCAGTGTCCCCTGCAGATAATTCACTTTGATTTATTGAGCTATCTCTAATAGCACCCGAGATATCACCAGATATATATTGGATTTTGCCCTGACCCTGAGTGTCCGGCCCCATGAGATGGTAGTTTTCTCGGCCCCTGGTGGGCCGAGGTCGTTCCCGCGGCACAGATTCATGCGCTAGGGCCTCCTGCAGACAGTGCACTTTGATTTATTGCGCTATCTCTAACAGCACCCGAGATATCACCAGATATATATTGGATTTTTCCCTGACCCTGACAGTCCGGCACCATGAGACGGTGATTTTCTCGGCCCCTGGTGGTCCGAGGTCGATCCCGCTGCACAGATTCATGCCCCAGGGCCTCCTACAGACAATGCACTTTGATTTATTGCGCTAGCTCTAATAGCACCCGAGATATCACCAGATATATATTGGATTTTCCCCTGACCCTGAGTGTCCGGCCCCATGAGACGGTGGTTTTCTCGGCCCCTGGTGGTCCGTGGTCGTTCCCGCTGCACAGATTCATGCGCCAGGGCCTCCTGCAGACAATGCACTTTGATTTATTTCGCTATCTCTAATAGCACCCGAGATATCACCAGACATATATTGGATTTTTCCCTGACCCTGACAGTCCGGCCCCATGAGACGGTGATTTTCTCGACCCCTGGTGGTCCTAGGTCGTTCCCGCTGCACAGATTCATGCGCGAGGGCCCCCTGCCGATAACTCACTTTGATTTATTGCGCTATCTCTAATAGCACCCGAGATATCACCAGATATATATTGGATTTTTCTCTGACCCTGACAGTCGGGCCCCATGAGACGGTGATTTTCTCGGCCCCTGGTGGTCCGAGGTCGATCCCGCTGCACAGATTCATGCGCAAGGGCCCCCTGCAGATAGATCACTTTGATTTATTGCGCTATCTCTAATAGCACCCGAGATATCACCAGATATATATTGGATTTTTCCTTGAACCTGAGTGTCCGGCCCCATGTGTCGATGGTTTTCTCGGTCCTTCGTGGTCCGAGGTCGATCCCGCTGCACAGATTCATGCGACAGTGCCTCCTACAGACAATGCACTTTGATTTATTGCGCTATCTGTAATAGCACTCGAGATATCACCAGATATACGCTGGATTTTTACATGACCTTGGGTGACGGATTCCAAATATCTGTAATTTTCTCGGCGCCTGGTGGTCCTAGGTCGTTCCCGCTGCACAGATTCATGCGCCAGGGCCCCCTGCAGATAACTCACTTTGATTTATTGCGCTATCTCTAATAGCACCCGAGATATCACCAGATATATATTGGATTTTTCCCTGACCCTGACAGTCCGGCACCATGAGACGGTGATTTTCTCGGCCCCTGGTGGTCCGAGGTCGATCCCGCTGCACAGATTCATGCCCCAGGGCCTCCTACAGACAATGCACTTTGATTTATTGCGCTAGCTCTAATAGCACCCGAGATATCACCAGATATATATTGGATTTTCCCCTGACCCTGAGTGTCCGGCCCCATGAGACGGTGGTTTTCTCGGCCCCTGGTGGTCCGTGGTCGTTCCCGCTGCACAGATTCATGCGCCAGGGCCTCCTGCAGACAATGCACTTTGATTTATTTCGCTATCTCTAATAGCACCCGAGATATCACCAGACATATATTGGATTTTTCCCTGACCCTGACAGTCCGGCCCCATGAGACGGTGATTTTCTCGACCCCTGGTGGTCCTAGGTCGTTCCCGCTGCACAGATTCATGCGCGAGGGCCCCCTGCCGATAACTCACTTTGATTTATTGCGCTATCTCTAATAGCACCCGAGATATCACCAGATATATATTGGATTTTTCTCTGACCCTGACAGTCGGGCCCCATGAGACGGTGATTTTCTCGGCCCCTGGTGGTCCGAGGTCGATCCCGCTGCACAGATTCATGCGCAAGGGCCCCCTGCAGATAGATCACTTTGATTTATTGCGCTATCTCTAATAGCACCCGAGATATCACCAGATATATATTGGATTTTTCCTTGAACCTGAGTGTCCGGCCCCATGTGTCGATGGTTTTCTCGGTCCCTCGTGGTCCGAGGTCGATCCCGCTGCACAGATTCATGCGCCAGGGCCTCCTGCAGACAATGCACTTTGATTTATTGCGCTAGCTGTAATAGCACTCGAGATATCACCAGATATATATTGGATTTTGCCCTGACCCTCAGTGTCCGGCCCCATGAGATGGTGGTTTCCTCGGCCCCTGGTGGTCCGAGGTCGATCCCGTAGCACAGATTCATGCGCCAGGGCCTCCTGCAGATAATTCACTTTGGTTTATTGCGCTATCTCTAATAGCACCCGAGATATCACCTGATATATATTGAATTTTCCCCTGACCCTGAGTGTCCGGCCCAATGAGACTGTGATTTTCTCGGCCCCTTGTGGTCCGAGGTCGTTCCCGCTGCACAGAATCATGCGCCAGGGCTTCCTGCAGACAATGCCCCTTGATTTATCGCGCTATCTCTAATAGCACCCGAGATATCACCAGATATATGCTGGATTTTTACATGACCTTGGGTAACGGATTCCGAATATCTGTAATTTTCTCGGCCACTGGTGGTCCGAGGTTGTTCCTGCGGCACAGATTCATTCGCCAATGCCTCCTACGGACAATGCACTTTGATTTAT
Source organism: Nomia melanderi (assembly GCF_051020985.1). Taxonomy (NCBI): domain Eukaryota; kingdom Metazoa; phylum Arthropoda; class Insecta; order Hymenoptera; family Halictidae; genus Nomia; species Nomia melanderi. The sequence goes on along the minus strand of NW_027475170.1, from coordinate 145,119 downwards.
TGCGCTAGCTCTAATAGCACCCGAGATATCACCAGATATATATTGGATTTTCCCCTGACCCTGAGTGTCCGGCCCCATGAGTCTGTGGTTTTCTCGGCCCCTGGTGTTCCGAGGTCGTTCCTGTTGCACAGATTCATGCGCCAGGGCCTCCTGCAGATAATTCACATTGGTTTATTGCGCTATCTCTAATAGCACCCGAGATATCACCAGATATATATTGGATTTTCCCCTGACCCTAAGTGTCGGGCACCATGAGACTGTGGTTTTCTCGGCCCCTGGTGGTCCGAGGTCGATCCCGTAGCACAGATTCAAGCGCCAGGGCCTCCTACAGACAATGCACTTTGATTTATTGCGCTTTCTGTAATAGCACCCGTGATATCACCATATATATATTGGATTTTCCCCTGACCCAGAGTGTCCGGCCCCATGAGATGGTGGTTTTCTCGGCCCCTGGTGGTCCGAGGTCGTTCCCGCTCCACAGATTCATTCGCCAGTGCCTCCTACAGACAATGCACTTTGATTTATTGCGCTATCTGTAATAGCACCCGAGATATCACCAGATATATGCTGGATTTTTACATGACCTTGGGTGATGGATTCCAAATATCTGTAATTTTCTCGGCGCCTGGTGGTCCGAGGTCGTTCCTGCTCCACAGATTCATTCGCCAGTGCCTCCTACAGACAATGCACTTTGATTTATTGCGCTAGCTCTAATAGCACCCGAGATATCACCAGATATATATTGGATTTTCCCCTGACCCTGAGTGTCCGGCCCCATGAGACGGTGGTTTTCTCGGCCCCTGGTGGTCCGTGGTCGTTCCCGCTGCACAGATTCATGCGCCAGGGCACCCTGCAGATAATTCACTTTGACATATTGCGCTATCTCTAATAGCACTCGAGATATCACCAGATATATATTGGATTTTTCCCTGACCCTGACAGTCCGGCCCCATGAGACGGTGATTTTCTCGGCCCCTGGTGGTCCGAGGTCGATCCCGCTGCACAGATTCATGCCCCAGGGCCTCCTACAGACAATGCACTTTGATTTATTGCGCTATCTCTAATAGCACCCGAGATAACACCAGATATATATTGGATTTTCCCCTGACCCTGAGCGTCCGGCCCCATGAGACGGTGGTTTTCTCGGCCCCTGGTGGTCGGAGGTCGTTCCCGCTGCCCAGATTCATGCGCCAGGGCCCCCTGCAGATAATTAACTTTGATTTATTGCGCTATCTGTAATAGCACCCGAGATATCACCAGATATATGCTGGATTTTTACATGACCCTGACAGTCCTGTCCTATGAGTCGGTGATTTTCTCGGCCCCTGGTGGTCCGAGGTCGATCCCGCTGCACAGATTCATGCGCAAGGGCCCCCTGCAGATAGTTCACTTTGATTTATTGCGCTATCTGTAATAGCACTCGAGATATCACCAGATATATATTGGATTTTGCCCTGACCCTCAGTGTCCGGCCCCATGAGACGGTAGTTTTTTCGGCCCCTGGTGGTCCGAGGTCGATCCCGCAGCACAGATTCATGCGCCATGGCCTCCTACAGGCAATGCACTTTCATTTATTGCGCTTTCTGTAATAGCACCCGTGATATCCCCATATATATATTGGATTTTCCCCTGACCCTGAGTGTCCGGCCCCATGTGATGGTGGTTTCCTCGGCCCCTGGTGGTCCGAGGTCGATCCCGTAGCACAGATTCATGCGACAGGGCCTCCTACAGACAATGCACTTTGATTTATTGCGCTTTCTGTAATAGCACCCGTGATATCACCATATATATATTGGACTTTCCCCTGACCCTGAGTGTCCGGCCCCATGAGATGGTGGTTTTCTCGGCCCCTGGTGGTCCGAGGTCGTTCCTGCTGCACAGATTCATGCGCCAGGGCCTCCTACAGACAATGCACTTTGATTTATTGCGCTATCTGTAATAGCACCCGAGATATCACCAGATATATGCTGGATTTTTACATGACCTTGGGTGACGGATTCCAAATATCTGTAATTTTCTCGGCGCCTAGTGGTCCGAGGTCGTTCCTGCTCAACAGATTCATTCGCCAGTGCCTCCTACAGACAATGCACTTTGATTTATTGCGCCATCTGTAATAGCACCCGAGATATCACCAGATATATATTGGATTTTCCTCTGACCCTAAGTGTCGGGCACCATGAGACTGTGGTTTTCTCGGCCCCTGGGGGTCCGAGGTCGATCCCGTAGCACAGATTCAAGCGCCAGGGCCTCCTACAGACAATGCACTTTGATTTATTGCGCTTTCTGTAATAGCACCCGTGATATCACCATATATATATTGGATTTTCCCCTGACCCAGAGTGTCCGGCCCCATGAGATGGTGGTTTTCTCGGCCCCTGGTGGTCCGAGGTCGTTCCCGCTCCACAGATTCATTCGCCAGTTCCTCCTACAGACAATGCACTTTGATTTATTGCGCTATCTGTAATAGCACCCGAGATATCACCAGATATATGCTGGATTTTTACATGACCTTGGGTGATGGATTCCAAATATCTGTAATTTTCTCGGCGCCTGGTGGTCCGAGGTCGTTCCTGCTCCACAGATTCATTCGCCAGTGCCTCCTACAGACAATGCACTTTGATTTATTGCGCTAGCTCTAATAGCACCCGAGATATCACCAGATATATATTGGATTTTCCTCTGACCCTGAGTGTCCGGCCCCATGAGACGGTGGTTTTCTCGGCCCCTGGTGGTCCGTGGTCGTTCCCGCTGCACAGATTCATGCGCCAGGGCACCCTGCAGATAATTCACTTTGACATATTGCGCTATCTCTAATAGCACTCGAGATATCACCAGATATATATTGGATTTTTCCCTGACCCTGACAGTCCGGCCCCATGAGACGGTGATTTTCTCGGCCCCTGGTGGTCCGAGGTCGATCCCGCTGCACAGATTCATGCCCCAGGGCCTCCTACAGACAATTCACTTTGATTTATTGAGCTATCTCTAATAGCACCCGAGATATCACCAGATATATATTGGATTTTTCCCTGACCCTGACAGTCCGTCCCCATGAGACGGTGATTTTCTCGGCCCCCGGTGGTCCGAGGTCGATCCCGCTGCACAGATTCATGCGCCAGGGCCTCCTGCAGACAATGCACTTTGGTTTATTGCGCTATATCTAATAGCACCCGAGATATCACCAGATATATATTGGATTTTGCCCTGACCCTCAGTGTCCGGCCCCATGAGATGGTGGTTTCCTCGGCCCCTGGTGGTCCGAGGTCGATCCCGTAGCACAGATTCATGCGCCAGGGCCTCCTGCAGATAATTCACTTTGGTTTATTGCGCTATCTCTAATAGCACCCGAGATATCACCTGATATATATTGAATTTTCCCCTGACCCTGAGTGTCCGGCCCAATGAGACTGTGATTTTCTCGGCCCCTTGTGGTCCGAGGTCGTTCCCGCTGCACAGAATCATGCGCCAGGGCTTCCTGCAGACAATGCCCCTTGATTTATCGCGCTATCTCTAATAGCACCCGAGATATCACCAGATACATGCTGGATTTTTACATGACCTTGGGTAACGGATTCCGAATATCTGTAATTTTCTCGGCCACTGGTGGTCCGAGGTTGTTCCTGCGGCACAGATTCATTCGCCAATGCCTCCTACGGACAATGCACTTTGATTTATTGCGCTAGCTCTAATAGCACCCGAGATATCACCAGATATATATTGGATTTTCCCCTGACCCTGAGTGTCCGGCCCCATGAGTCTGTGGTTTTCTCGGCCCCTGGTGTTCCGAGGTCGTTCCTGTTGCACAGATTCATGCGCCAGGGCCTCCTGCAGATAATTCACATTGGTTTATTGCGCTATCTCTAATAGCACCCGAGATATCACCAGATATATATTGGATTTTCCCCTGACCCTAAGTGTCGGGCACCATGAGACTGTGGTTTTCTCGGCCCCTGGTGGTCCGAGGTCGATCCCGTAGCACAGATTCAAGCGCCAGGGCCTCCTACAGACAATGCACTTTGATTTATTGCGCTTTCTGTAATAGCACCCGTGATATCACCATATATATATTGGATTTTCCCCTGACCCAGAGTGTCCGGCCCCATGAGATGGTGGTTTTCTCGGCCCCTGGTGGTCCGAGGTCGTTCCCGCTCCACAGATTCATTCGCCAGTGCCTCCTACAGACAATGCACTTTGATTTATTGCGCTATCTGTAATAGCACCCGAGATATCACCAGATATATGCTGGATTTTTACATGACCTTGGGTGATGGATTCCAAATATCTGTAATTTTCTCGGCGCCTGGTGGTCCGAGGTCGTTCCTGCTCCACAGATTCATTCGCCAGTGCCTCCTACAGACAATGCACTTTGATTTATTGCGCTAGCTCTAATAGCACCCGAGATATCACCAGATATATATTGGATTTTCCCCTGACCCTGAGTGTCCGGCCCCATGAGACGGTGGTTTTCTCGGCCCCTGGTGGTCCGTGGTCGTTCCCGCTGCACAGATTCATGCGCCAGGGCACCCTGCAGATAATTCACTTTGACATATTGCGCTATCTCTAATAGCACTCGAGATATCACCAGATATATATTGGATTTTTCCCTGACCCTGACAGTCCGGCCCCATGAGACGGTGATTTTCTCGGCCCCTGGTGGTCCGAGGTCGATCCCGCTGCACAGATTCATGCCCCAGGGCCTCCTACAGACAATGCACTTTGATTTATTGCGCTATCTCTAATAGCACCCGAGATAACACCAGATATATATTGGATTTTCCCCTGACCCTGAGCGTCCGGCCCCATGAGACGGTGGTTTTCTCGGCCCCTGGTGGTCGGAGGTCGTTCCCGCTGCCCAGATTCATGCGCCAGGGCCCCCTGCAGATAATTAACTTTGATTTATTGCGCTATCTGTAATAGCACCCGAGATATCACCAGATATATGCTGGATTTTTACATGACCCTGACAGTCCTGTCCTATGAGTCGGTGATTTTCTCGGCCCCTGGTGGTCCGAGGTCGATCCCGCTGCACAGATTCATGCGCAAGGGCCCCCTGCAGATAGTTCACTTTGATTTATTGCGCTATCTGTAATAGCACTCGAGATATCACCAGATATATATTGGATTTTGCCCTGACCCTCAGTGTCCGGCCCCATGAGACGGTGATTTTCTCGGCCCCTGGTGGTCCGAGGTCGATCCCGCTGCACAGATTCATGCCCCAGGGCCTCCTACAGACAATGCACTTTGATTTATTGCGCTAGCTCTAATAGCACCCGAGATATCACCAGATATATATTGGATTTTCCCCTGACCCTGAGTGTCCGGCCCCATGAGACGGTGGTTTTCTCGGCCCCTGGTGGTCCGTGGTCGTTCCCGCTGCACAGATTCATGCGCCAGGGCCTCCTGCAGACAATGCACTTTGATTTATTTCGCTATCTCTAATAGCACCCGAGATATCACCAGACATATATTGGATTTTTCCCTGACCCTGACAGTCCGGCCCCATGAGACGGTGATTTTCTCGACCCCTGGTGGTCCTAGGTCGTTCCCGCTGCACAGATTCATGCGCGAGGGCCCCCTGCCGATAACTCACTTTGATTTATTGCGCTATCTCTAATAGCACCCGAGATATCACCAGATATATATTGGATTTTTCTCTGACCCTGACAGTCCGGCCCCATGAGACGGTGATTTTCTCGGCCCCTGGTGGTCCGAGGTCGATCCCGCTGCACAGATTCATGCGCAAGGGCCCCCTGCAGATAGATCACTTTGATTTATTGCGCTATCTCTAATAGCACCCGAGATATCACCAGATATATATTGGATTTTTCCTTGAACCTGAGTGTCCGGCCCCATGTGTCGATGGTTTGCTCGGTCCCTCGTGGTCCGAGGTCGATCCCGCTGCACAGATTCATGCGCCAGGGCCTCCTACAGACAATGCACTTTGATTTATTGCGCTAGCTCTAATAGCACCCGAGATATCACCAGATATATATTGGATTTTCCCCTGACCCAGAGTGTCCGGCCCCATGAGATGGTGGTTTTCTCGGCCCCTGGTGGTCCGAGGTCGTTCCCGCTCCACAGATTCATTCGCCAGTGCCTCCTACAGACAATGCACTTTGATTAATTGCGCTATCTGTAATAGCACCCGAGATATCACCAGATATATGCTGGATTTTTACATGACCTTTGGTGATGGATTCCAAATATCTGTAATTTTCTCGGCGCCTGGTGGTCCGAGGTCGTTCCTGCTCCACAGATTCATTCGCCAGTGCCTCCTACAGACAATGCACTTTGATTTATTGCGCTAGCTCTAATAGCACCCGAGATATCACCAGATATATATTGGATTTTCCTCTGACCCTGAGTGTCCGGCCCCATGAGACGGTGGTTTTCTCGGCCCCTGGTGGTCCGTGGTCGTTCCCGCTGCACAGATTCATGCGCCAGGGCACCCTGCAGATAATTCACTTTGACATATTGCGCTATCTCTAATAGCACTCGAGATATCACCAGATATATATTGGATTTTTCCCTGACCCTGACAGTCCGGCCCCATGAGACGGTGATTTTCTCGGCCCCTGGTGGTCCAAGGTCGATCCCGCTGCACAGATTCATGCCCCAGGGCCTCCTACAGACAATTCACTTTGATTTATTGAGCTATCTCTAATAGCACCCGAGATATCACCAGATATATATTGGATTTTTCCCTGACCCTGACAGTCCGTCCCCATGAGACGGTGATTTTCTCGGCCCCCGGTGGTCCGAGGTCGATCCCGCTGCACAGATTCATGCGCCAGGGCCTCCTGCAGACAATGCACTTTGGTTTATTGCGCTATATCTAATAGCACCCGAGATATCACCAGATATATATTGGATTTTTCCTTGACCCTGACAGTCCGGCCCCATGAGACGGTGATTTTCTCGGCCCCTGGTGGTCCGGGGTCGATCCCGCTGCACAGGTTCATGCCCCAGGGCCTCCTGCAGACAACGCACTTTGGTTTATTGCGCTATCTCTAATAGCACCCGAGATATCACCGGATATATATTGGATTTTCCTCTGACCCTGAGTGTCTGGCGCCATGAGACGGTAATTTTCTCGGCCCCTGGTGGTCCGAGGTCGTTCCCGCTGCACAGATTCATGCGACAGTGTCTCCTACAGACAATGCACTTTGATTTATTGCGCTATCAGTAATAGCACTCGAGATATCACCAGATATACGCTGGATTTTTACATGACATTGGGTGACGGATTCCAAATATCTGTAATTTTCTCGGCGCCTGGTGGTCCTAGGTCGTTCCCGCTGCACAGATTCATGCGCCAGGGCCCCCTGCAGAAAACTCACTTTGATTTATTGCGCTATCTCTAATAGCACCCGAGATATCACCAGATATATATTGGATTTTTCCCTGACCCTGACAGTCCGGCACCATGAGACGGTGATTTTCTCGGCCCCTGGTGGTCCGAGGTCGATCCCGCTGCACAGATTCATGCCCCAGGGCCTCCTACAGACAATGCACTTTGATTTATTGCGCTAGCTCTAATAGCACCCGAGATATCACCAGATATATATTGGATTTTCCCCTGACCCTGAGTGTCCGGCCCCATGAGACGGTGGTTTTCTCGGCCCCTGGTGGTCCGGGGTCGATCCCGCTGCACAGGTTCATGCCCCAGGGCCTCCTGCAGACAACGCACTTTGATTTATTGCGCTATCTCTAATAGCACCCGAGATATCACCAGATATATATTGGATTTTTCCTTGAACCTGAGTGTCCGGCCCCATGTGTCGATGGTTTGCTCGGTCCCTCGTGGTCCGAGGTCGATCCCGCTGCACAGATTCATGCGCCAGGGCCTCCTGCAGACAATGCACTTTGGTTTATTGCGCTATCTCTAATAGCACCCGAGATATAACCAGATTTATATTGGATTTTTCCCTCACCCAGACAGTCCGACCCAATGAGACGGTGGTTTTCTCGGCCCCTGGTGGTCCGAGGTCGTTCCCGCTGCACAGATTCATGCGACAGTGTCTCCTACAGACAATGCACTTTGATTTATTGCGCTATCAGTAATAGCACTCGAGATATCACCAGATATACGCTGGATTTTTACATGACCTTGGGTGACGGATTCCAAATATCTGTAATTTTCTCGGCGCCTGGTGGTCCTAGGTCGTTCCCGCTGCACAGATTCATGCGCCAGGGCCCCCTGCAGATAACTCACTTTGATTTATTGCGCTATCTCTAATAGCACCCGAGATATCACCAGATATATATTGGATTTTTCCCTGACCCTGACAGTCCGGCACCATGAGACGGTGATTTTCTCGGCCCCTGGTGGTCCGAGGTCGATCCCGCTGCACAGATTCATGCCCCAGGGCCTCCTACAGACAATGCACTTTGATTTATTGCGCTAGCTCTAATAGCACCCGAGATATCACCAGATATATATTGGATTTTCCCCTGACCCTGAGTGTCCGGCCCCATGAGACGGTGGTTTTCTCGGCCCCTGGTGGTCCGGGGTCGATCCCGCTGCACAGGTTCATGCCCCAGGGCCTCCTGCAGACAACGCACTTTGATTTATTGCGCTATCTCTAATAGCACCCGAGATATCACCAGATATATATTGGATTTTTCCTTGAACCTGAGTGTCCGGCCCCATGTGTCGATGGTTTGCTCGGTCCCTCGTGGTCCGAGGTCGATCCCGCTGCACAGATTCATGCGCCAGGGCCTCCTGCAGACAATGCACTTTGATTTATTGCGCTAGCTGTAATAGCACTCGAGATATCACCAGATATATATTGGATTTTGCCCTGACCCTCAGTGTCCGGCCCCATGAGACGGTAGTTTTTTCGGACCCTGGTGGTCCGAGGTCGATCCCGCAGCACAGATTCATGCGCCAGGGCCTCCTACAGACAATGCACTTTGATTTATTGCGCTTTCTGTAATAGCACCCGTGATATCCCCATATATATATTGGATTTTCCCCTGACCCTGAGTGTCCGGCCCCATGAGATGGTGGTTTCCTCGGCCCCTGGTGGTCCGAGGTCGATCCCGCAGCACAGATTCATGCGCCAGGGCCTCCTACAGACAATGCACTTTGATTTATTGCGCTAGCTCTAATAGCACCCGAGATATCACCAGATATATATTGGATTTTCCCCTGACCCTGAGTGTCCGGCCCCATGAGATGGTGGTTTCCTCGGCCCCTGGTGGTCCGAGGTCGATCCCGTAGCACAGATTCATGCGCCAGGGCCTCCTGCAGATAATTCACTTTGGTTTATTGCGCTATCTCTAATCGCACCCGAGATATCACCTGATATATATTGAATTTTCCCCTGACCCTGAGTGTCCGGCCCAATGAGACTGTGATTTTCTCGGCCCCTTGTGGTCCGAGGTCGTTCCCGCTGCACAGAATCATGCGCCAGGGCTTCCTGCAGACAATGCCCCTTGATTTATCGCGCTATCTCTAATGGCACCCGAGATATCACCAGATATATGCTGGATTTTTACATGACCTTGGGTGACGGATTCCGAATATCTGTAATTTTCTCGGCCACTGGTGGTCCGAGGTTGTTCCTGCGGCACAGATTCATTCGCCAATGCCTCCTACAGACTATGCACTTTGATTTATTGCGCTAGCTCTAATAGCATCCGAGATATCACCAGATATATATTGGATTTTCCCCTGACCCTGAGTGTCCGGCCCCATGAGTCTGTGGTTTTCTCGGCCCCTGGTGTTCCGAGGTCGTTCCTGTTGCACAGATTCATGCGCCAGGGCCTCCTGCAGATAATTCACATTGGTTTATTGCGCTATCTCTAATAGCACCCGTGATATCACCAGATATATATTGGATTTTCCCCTGACCCTAAGTGTCGGGCACCATGAGACTGTGGTTTTCTCGGCCCCTGGTGGTCCGAGGTCGATCCCGTAGCACAGATTCAAGCGCCAGGGCCTCCTACAGACAATGCACTTTGATTTATTGCGCTATCTGTAATAGCACCCGAGATATCACCAGATATATGCTGGATTTTTACATGACCTTGGGTGATGGATTCCAAATATCTGTAATTTTCTCGGCGCCTGGTGGTCCGAGGTCGTTCCTGCTCCACAGATTCATTCGCCAGTGCCTCCTACAGACAATGCACTTTGATTTATTGCGCTAGCTCTAATAGCACCCGAGATATCACCAGATATATATTGGATTTTCCTCTGACCCTGAGTGTCCGGCCCCATGAGACGGTGGTTTTCTCGGCCCCTGGTGGTCCGTGGTCGTTCCCGCTGCACAGATTCATGCGCCAGGGCACCCTGCAGATAATTCACTTTGACATATTGCGCTATCTCTAATAGCACTCGAGATATCACCAGATATATATTGGATTTTTCCCTGACCCTGACAGTCCGGCCCCATGAGACGGTGATTTTCTCGGCCCCTGGTGGTCCGAGGTCGATCCCGCTGCACAGATTCATGCCCCAGGGCCTCCTACAGACAATGCACTTTGATTTACTGCGCTATCTCTAATAGCACCCGAGATATCACCAGATATATATTGGATTTTCCTCTGACCCTGAGCGTCCGGCCCCATGAGACGGTGGTTTTCTCGGCCCCTGGTGGTCCGAGGTCGTTCCCGCTGCCCAGATTCATGCGCCAGGGCCCCCTGCAGATAATTAACTTTGATTTATTGTGCTATCTGTAATAGCACCCGAGATATCACCAGATATATGCTGGATTTTTACATGACCCTGACAGTCCTGTCCTATGTGTCGATGGTTTTCGCGGTCCCTCGTTGTCCGATGTCGAACCCGCTGCACAGATTCATGCGCCAGGCCCCCCTGCAGATGATTCACTTTGGTTTAGTGCGCTGTCTGTAATAGCACCCGAGATATCACCAGACATATATTGAATTTTTTCCCGACCCTGAGTGTCCGGCCCCATGTGTCGGTGGTTTTCTCGGCCCCTGGTGGTCCGAGGTCGATCCCGCTGAACAGATTCATGTGCCAGGGCCTCCTTCAGACAATGCACTTTGATTTATTGCGCTATCTCTAATAGCACCCGAGATATCACCAGATATATATTGGATATTTCCCTGACCCTGACAGTCCGGCCCCATGTGACGGTGAGTTTCTCGGCCCCTGGTGGTCCGAGGTCGTTCCCGCTGCAGAGAATCATGCGCCAGGGCTTCCTGCAGATAATGCACTTTGATTTATTGCGCTATCTGCAATAGCACCCGAGATATCACCAGATATATATTGGATTTCTCCCTGACCCTGAGTGTCCGGCCCCATGAGACGGTGGTTGTCTCGGCCCCTGGTGGTTCGAGGTCGTTCCCGCTGCACAGATTCGTGCGCCAATGCCTCCTACAGACAATGAAATTTGGTTTATTGCGCTATCTCTAATAGCACCCGAGATATCACCAGATATATGTTGGATTTTCCCCTGACCCTGAGTGTCCGGCCCCATGAGACTGTGGTTTTCTCGGTCACTGGTGGTCCGAGGTCGCTCCCGCTGCACAGATTCATGCCCCAGGGCCTCCTACAGACAATGCACTTTTATGTATTGCGCTATCTGTAATAGCACCCGAGATATCACCAGATATATATTGGATTTTTCCCTGACCCTGACAGTCCGGCCCCTGAGACGGTGATTTTCTCGGCCCCTGGTGGTCCGAGGCCGTTCCGCTGCACAGATTCCTGCGCTAGGGCCTCCTGCAGACAATGCACTTTGATTTATTGCGCTATCTCTAATAGCACCCGAGATATCACCTGATATATATTGGATTTTTCCCTGACCCTGACAGTCCGACCCCATGAGACGCTGGTTTTCTCGGCCCCTGGTGGTCCGAGGTCGTTCCCGCTGCACAGATTCATGGGCCAGGGCCCCCTGCAGATTATTCACTTTGATTTATTGCGCTATCTCTAATAGTGCCCGAGATATCACCAGATATATATTGGATGTTCCCCTGATCCTGAGTGTCCGGCCCCATGAGACGGTGGTTTTCTCGGCCCCTGGTGGTCCGTGGTCGTTCCCGCTGCACAGATTCATGGGCCAGGGCCCCCTGCAGATTATTCACTTTGATTTATTGCGCTATCTCTAATAGCGCCCGAGATATCACCAGATATATATTGGATTTTTCCCTGACCCTGACAGTCCGGCCCCATGAGACGGTGATTTTCTCGGCCCCCGGTGGTCCGAGGTCGATCGCGCTGCACAGATTCATGCGCTAGGGCCTCCTGCAGACACTGCACTTTGATTTATTGCGCTATCTCTAATAGCACCCGAGATATCACCAGATTTATATTGGATTTTTCCCTGACCCTGAGTGTCCGACCCCATGTGTCGATGGTTTTCTCGGTCCCTCGTGGTCCGAGGTCGATCCCGCTGCACAGATTCATGCGCTAGGGCCTCCTGCAGACAATGCACTTTGATTTATTGCGCTATCTCTAATAGCACCCGAGATATCACCAGATATATATTGGATTTTTCCCTGACCCTGGCAGTCCGGCCCCATGAGACGGTGGTTTTCTCGGCCCCTGGTGGTCCGTGGTCGTTCCCGCTGCACAGATTCATGGGCCAGGGCCCCCTGCAGATTATTCACTTTGATTTATTGCGCTATCTCTAATAGCGCCCGAGATATCACCAGATATATATTGGATTTTTCCCTGACCCTGACAGTCCGGCCCCATGAGACGGTGATTTTCTCGGCCCCCGGTGGTCCGAGGTCGATCGCGCTGCACAGATTCATGCGCTAGGGCCTCCTGCAGACACTGCACTTTGATTTATTGCGCTATCTCTAATAGCACCCGAGATATCACCAGATTTATATTGGATTTTTCCCTGACCCTGAGTGTCCGACCCCATGTGTCGATGGTTTTCTCGGTCCCTCGTGGTCCGAGGTCGATCCCGCTGCACAGATTCATGCGCTAGGGCCTCCTGCAGACAATGCACTTTGATTTATTGCGCTATCTCTAATAGCACCCGAGATATCACCAGATATATATTGGATTTTTCCCTGACCCTGGCAGTCCGGCCCCATGAGACGGTGATTTTCTCGGCCCCCGGTGGTCCCAGGTCGATCGCGCTACACAGATACATGCGCTAGGGCCCCCTGCAGATAATTCACTTTGATTTATGGCGCTAGCTCTAATAGCACCCGAGATATCGCCAGATATATATTGGATTTTCCCCTGACCCTGAGTGTCCGGCCCCATGAGACGGTGGTTTTCTGGGCCCCTGGTGGTCCGTGGTCGTTCCCGCTGCACAGATTCATGCGCCAGGGCACCCTGCATATAATTCACTTTGATTGATTGCGCTTTCTCTAATAGCACCCGAGATATCACCAGATATATATTGGATTTTTTCCTGACCCTGAGTGTCCGACCCCATGAGACGGTAGATTTCTCGGCCCCTGGTGGGCCGAGGTCGTTCCCGCGGCAAAGATTCATGCGCTATGGCCTCCTGCAGACAATGAACGTTGATTTATTGCGCTATCTCTAATAGCACCCGAGATATCACCAGATATATATTGGATTTTTCCCTGACCCTGACAGTCCGACCCCATGAGACGGTGGTTTTCTCGGCCCCTGGTGGTGCGAGGTGGTTCCCGCTGCACAGATTCATGCGCCAGGGCCGTCTGCAGACAATGCACTTTGATTTATTGCGCTATCTCTAATAGCACCCGAGATATCAACAGATATGTATTGGATTTTTCCCTGACCCTGAGTGTCCGGCCCCAGAAGACGGTAGTTTTCTCGGCCCCTGGTGGTCCGAGGTCGATCCCGCTGCACAGATTCATGCGCCAAGGCCTCCTACAGACAAGGCACTTTCATTTATTGTTCTATCTCTAATAGCACCCGAGATATCAACAGATATGTATTGGATTTTTCCCTGACCCTGAGTGTCCGGCTCCATGAGACGGTGGTTGTCTCGGCCCCTGGTGGTCCGAGGTCGTTCCCGCTGCACAGACTCATGCGCCAGGGCCTCCTACAGACAATGCACTTTGATTTATTGCGCTATCTGTTATAGCACTCGAGATATAACCAGATATATATTGGATTTTTCACTGACCCTGAGTGTCCGGCCCCATGAGACGGTGGTTTTCTCGGCTCCTGGTGGTCCGAGGTCGTTCCCGCTGCACAGATTCATGCGCCAGGGCCACCTGCAGATAGTTCACTTTGGTTTATTGCGCTATCTCTAATAGCACCCGAGATATCACCAGATATATATTGGATTTTTCCCTGACCCTGAGGGTCCGGCCCCATGAGACGGTGGTTGTCTCGGCCCCTGGTGGTTCGAGGTCGTTCCCGCTGCACAGATTCGTGCGCCAGTGCCTCCTACAAACAATGAACTTTGGTTTATTGCGCTATCTCTAATAGCACCTGAGATATCACCAGATATATGTTGGATTTTCCCCTGACCCTGAGTGTCCGGCCCCATGAGACTGTGGTTTTCTCGGCCACTGGTGGTCCGAGGTCGCTCCCGTTGCACAGATTCATGCGCCAGGGCCCCCTACAGACAATGCACTTTTATTTATTGCGCTATCTGTAATAGCACCCGAGATATCACCAGATATATATTGGATCTTTCACTGACAATGAGTGTCCGTCCCCATGAGACGGTGGTTTTCGCGGCCCCTGGTGGTCCGAGGTCGTTCCCGTGCACAGATTCATGCGCCAGGGCCTCCTACAGACAATGCACTTTTATTTATTGCGCTATCTGTAATAGCACCCGTGATATCACCAGATATATATTGGATTTTTCCCTGACCCTGACAGTCTGGCCCCTTGAGACGGTGATTTTCTCGGCCCCTGGTGGTCCGAGGTCGATCCTGCTGCACAGATTCATGCGCCAGGGACTCCTACAGACAATGCACTTTGATTTATTGCGCTATCTGTAATACCACCCGAGATATCACCAGATATATGCTGGATTTTTACATGACCTTGGGTGACGGATACCGAAAATCTGTAATTTTCTTGGCCCCTGGTGTTCCGACGTCGTTGCTGCTGCACAGATGCATGCGCCAGGGCCTCCTGCAGACAATGCACTTTGATTTATCGCGCTATCTCTAATAGCACCCGAGATATCACCAGATATATGCTGGATTTTTAAATGACCTTGGGTGACGGATACCGAAAATCTGTAATTTTTTTGGCCCCTGGTGTTCCGACGTCGTTGCCGCTGCACAGATTCATGCACCAGGTCCTCCTGCAGGTAATTCACTTTGGTTTATTGCGCTATCTCTAATAGCACCCGAGATATCACCAGATATATATTGGATTTTCCCCAGACCCTGAGTGTCCGGCCCCATGAGACGGTTGTTGTCTCGGCCCCTGGTGGTCCGAGGTCGTTCCCGCTGCACAGATTCTTGCGCCATGGCCTCGTGCAGATAATGCACTTTGGTTTATTGCGCTACCTCTAATAGCACCTGAGATATCACCAGATATATATTGGATTTTTCCCTGACCCTGAGTGCCCGGAACCATGTGTCGGTGGTTTTCTCGGCCCCTGGGGGTCCGAGATCGATCTCGCTGCACAGAATCATGCGCTAGAGCCTCCTGCAGACAATGCACTTTGATATATCGCGCTATCTGTAATAGCACCCGTGATATCATGAGATATATATTGGATTATTCCCTGACCCTGAGTGTCCGGCCCCATGAGACGGTGGTTTTCTCGGCCCCTGATTGTCCGAGGTCGTTCCCGCTGAACAGATTCATGCGCCAGGGCCTCCTGCAGATAATTCACTTAGGTTTATTGCGCTATCTCTAATAGCACCCGAGATATCACCAGATATATATTGGATTTTTCCCTGACCCTGAGCGTCCGGCCCCATGTGTCGATGATTTTCTCGGACCCTGGTGATCCGAGGTAGATACCGCAGCACAGATTCATGGGCCAGGGCCTCCTGCAGACAGTGCACTTTGATTTATTGCGCCATCTGTAATAGCACCCGAGATATCACCAGATATATATTGGATTTTTCACTGACCCTGAGTGTCCGGCCCCATGTGTCGATGGTTTTATCGGTCCCTCGTGGTCCGAGGTCGATCCCGCTGCACAGATTCATGCGCCAGGGCCTCCTACAGACAATGCACTTTGATTTATTGCGCTATCTCTAATAGCACCCGAGATATCACCAGATACATATTGGATTTTTCCATGACCCTGAGTGTCCGGCCCCATGAGACGGTAGTTTTCTCGGCCCCTGGGGGTTCGAGGTCGTTCCCGCTGCACAGATTCATGCGCCAGGACCTCCTACAGACAATGCACTTTGATTTATCGGGCCATCTGTAACAGCACCCGAGATATCACCAGATTTATATTGGATTTTTCACTGACCCTGAGTGTCCGGCCCCATGAGTCTGTGGTTTTCTTGGCCCATGGTGGTCCGAGGTCGTTCCCGCTGCACAAATGCATGCGCCAGGGCCTCCTGCAGATAATTCACTTGTCATTTATTTCGCTATCCCTAATAGCACCCGAGATATCACCAGATATATATTGGATTTTTCCCTGACCCTGAGTGTCCGGCCCCATGAGACGGTGGTTTTCTCGGCCCCTGGTGGTCCGAGGTCGTTCCCGCTGCACAGATTCATGCGCCAGCGCCTCCCGCAGACAATGCACTTTGATTTATTGCGCTATCTGTAATAGCACCCGAGATATCACCAGATATATATTGGATTTTTCCCTGACCCTGAGTGTCCGACCCCATGAGACGCTGGTTTTCTCGGCCCCTGGTGGTCCGTGGTCATTCCCGCTTCACAGTTTCATGCGCCAGGGCCTCCTGCAGATAATTCACTTTGGTTTATTGCGCTATCTCTAATAGCACCCGAGATATCACCAGATATATATTGGATTTATACCCGACCCTGAGTGTCCGGCCCCATGAGACGGTGGGTTTCTCGGCCCCTGGTGGTACGAGGTCGTTCCCGCTGCACAGAATCATGCGCCAGGGCTTCCTGCAGACAATGAACTTTCATTTATTGCGCTATCTCTAATAGCACCCGAGATATCACCAGATATATGCCTGATTTTTACATGACCCTGAGTGTCCGGCCCGATGTGTCGGTGGTTTTCTCGGCCCCTGGTGGTCCGAGGTCGTTCCCGCTGCACAGATTCATGCGCCAGGGCCTCCTACAGACAATGTACGTTGGTTTATTGCGCTATCTGTAATAGCACCCGAGATATCACCAGATATATATTGGATTTTTTCCTGACCCTGAGTGTCCGGCCCCATGAGACGGTGGTTTTCTCGGCCCCTGGTGGTCCGAGGTCGTTCCCGCTGCACAGATTCATGCGCCAGGGCCTCCCGCAGACAATGCACTATGATTTGTTGCGCCATCTGTAACAGCACCCGAGATATCACCAGATTTATATTGGATTTTTCCCTGACCCTGATAGTCCGGCCCCATGAGACGGTGGTTTTCTCGGCCCCTGGTGGTCCGAGGTCGTTCCCGCTGCACAGATTCATGCGCCAGGGCCTCCCGCAGACAAAGCGCTTTGGTTCATTGCCCTATCTGTAATAGCACACGAGATATCACGAGATATATGCTGGATTTTTACATGACCTTGGGTGACGGATTCAGAATATCTGTAATTTTCTCGGCCCCTGGTGGTCCGAGGTCGTTCCTGCTGCACAGACTCATTCGCCAGTGCGTCCTACAGACAATGCACTTTGATTTATTGCGCCATCTCTAATAGCACCCGAGATATCACAAGATATATATTGGATTTTTCCCTGACCCTGAGTGTCCGGCCCCATGAGACTGTGGTTTTCTTGGCCCATGGTGGTCCGAGGTCGTTCCGGCTGCACACATGCATGCGCCAGGGCCTCCTGCAGATAATTCACTTTTGATTATTGTGCTATCTCTACTAGCACCCGAGATATCACCAGATATATATTGGATTTTCCCCTGACCCTGAGTGTCCGGCCCCATGTGTCGATGGTTTTCTCGGTCCCTCGTGGTCCGAGGTCGATCCCGCTGCACAGATTCATGCTCCAGGGCCTCCGGCAGACAATGCACTTTGGTTTATTGCTCTATCTCTAATAGCACCCGAGATATCACCAGATACATATTGGATTTTTCCATGACCCTGAGTGTCCGGCCCCATGAGACGGTAGTTTTCTCGGCCCCTGGTGGTTCGAGGTCGTTCCCGCTGCACAGAATCATGCGCCAGGGCTTCCTGCAGACAATGCACTTTGATTTATTGTGCTATCTCTAATAGCACCCGAGATATCACCAGATATATGCTGGATTTTTACATGACCCTGAGTGTCCGGCCCGATGTGTCGTTCGTTTTCTCGGCCCCTGGTGGTCCGAGGTCGTTCCCGCTCCACAGATTCATGCGCCAGGGCCTCCTACAGACAATGTACGTTTGTTTATTGCGCTATCTATAATAGCACCCGAGATATCACCAGATGTATATTGGATTTATACCCGACCCTGAGTGTCCGGCCCCATGTGACGGTGGGTTTCTCGGTCCCTGGTGGTAAGAGGTCGTTCCCGCTGCACAGAATCATGCGCCAGGGCTTCCTGCAGACAATGCCCTTTGATTTATTGCGCTATCTCTAATAGCACCCGAGATATCACCAGATATGTGCTGGATTTTTACATGACCCTGAGTGTCCGGCCCGATGTGTCGGTCGTTTTCTCGGCCCCTGGTGGTCCGAGGTCGTTCCCGCTCCACAGATTCATGCGCCAGGGCCTCCTACAGACAATGTACGTTTGTTTATTGCGCTATCTATAATAGCACCCGAGATATCACCAGATATATATTGGATTATTCCCTGACCCTGAGTGTCCGGCCCCATGAGACGGTGGTTTTCTCGGCCCCTGGTGGTCCGAGGTCGTTCCCGCTCCACAGATTCATGCGCCAGGGCCTCCCGCAGACAAAGCGCTTTGGTTCATTGCCCTACCTGTAATAGCACCCGAGATATCGCCAGATATATGCTGGATTTTTACATGACCTTGGGTGACGGATTCAGAATATCTGTAATTTTCCCGGCCCCTGGTGGTCCGAGGTCGTTCCCGCTGCACAGATTCATGCGCCAGGGCCTCCTACAGACAATGTACGTTGGTTTATTGCGCTATCTGTAATAGCACCCGAGATATCACCAGATTTATATTGGATTTTTCCCTGACCCTGACAGTCCGGCCCCATGAGACGGTGGTTTTCTCGGCCCCTGGTGGGCCGAGGTCGTTCCCGCTGCACCGAATCATGCGCCAGGGCTTCCTGCAGACAATGCCCTTTGATTTATTGCGCTATCTCTAATAGCACCCGAGATATCACCAGATATATATTGGATTTTTCCCCGACCCTGAGTGTCCGGCCCCTAGAGACGGTGGTTTTCTCGGCCCCTGGTGGTCCGAGGTCGTTCCCGCTGGACAGACTCATGCGCCAGGGCCACCCGCAGACAAAGCACTTTGATTTATCGCGCTATCTCTAATAGCACCCGAGATATCATCAGATACATCCTGGGTTTTTACATGACCTTGGGTGACCGGCGCCATGTGTCGGATGTTTTCTCGGCCCCTAGTGGTCCGTGGTCGTTCCCGGTGCAGATAATTCACTTTGGTTTAGTGCGCTATCTGTAAGAGAACCCGAGATATCACCAGATATATATTGAATTTTTCAACCGACCCTGTGTGTCCGGCCCCATGAGACTGTGGTTTTCTCGGCCCCTGGTGGTCCGAGTTCGATCCCGCTGAACAGATTCATGCAACAGGGTTTCCTGCAGACAATTCACTTTGGTTTATTGCGCTATCTGTAATAGCATCCGAGATATCACCAGATATATGCTGGATATTTACATGACCTTGGGTGATGGATTCCGAATATCTGTAATTTTCTCGGCCCCTGGTGGTCCGAGGTAGTTCCTGCTGCACACATTCATGCGCCAGGGCCTCCTCCAGACAACGCACTTTGATTTATTGCGCTGTCTCTAATAGCACCCGAGATATCACCAGATATATATTGGATATTCCCCTGACCCTGAGTGTCCGGCCCTATGAGACTGTGGTTTTCTCGGCCCCTGGTGGCCCGTGGTCGTTCCCGCTGCAGATAATTCACTATGGTTTAGTGCGCTATCTGTAAGAGAACCCGAGATATCGCCAGATATATATTGAATTTTTCAACCGACCCTGAGTGTCCGGCCCCATGGGACGGTGGTTTTCTCGGCCCCTGGTGGTCCGAGGTCGTTCCCGCTTCTCAGATGCATGCGCCAGGGCCTCCTGCAGATAATTCACTTTGCTTTATTGCGCTCTCTCTAATACCACCCGAGATATCACCAGATATATATTGGATTTTCCTCTGACCCTGAGTGTCCTGCCCCATGAGACGGTGGTTTTCTCGGCCCCTGGTGGTCCGAGGTCGTTCCCGCTGGCCAGATTCATGCGCCAGGGCCTCCTACAGACAATGCACTTTGATTTATTGCGCTATCTGTAATAGCACCCGAGATATCTCCAGATATATATTGGATTTTCCCCTGACCCTGACTGTCCGGCACCATGAGACTGTGGTTTTCTCGGTCCCTGGTGGTCCGAGGTCGTTCCCGCTGCACAGATTCATGCGCCAGGGCCTCCTACAGACAATGCACTTTGATTTATTGCGCTATGTGTAATAGCACCCGAGATATCACCAGACATATATTGGATTTTCCCGTGACCCTGAGGGACCGGCCCCATATGACTGTGGTTTTCTCGGCCCCTGGTGGTCCGAGGTCGTTCCCGCTGCACAGATTCATGCGCCAGGGCCTCCTGAAGACAATGCACTAAGATTTATTTCGCTATCTCTAATAGCACCCGAGATATCACCAGATATATATTGGATTTATACCCGACCCTGAGTGTCCGGCCCCATGAGACGGTGGGTTTCTCGGCACCTGGAGCTCCCAGGTCGGTCCCACTGCACAGATTCATGCGCCAGGGCCTCCTGAAGACAATGCGCTTATATTTATTTCGCTATCTCTAATAGCACCCGAGATATCACCAGATATATATTGGATTTATACCCGACCCAGAGTGTCCGGCCCCATGAGACGGTGGGTTTCTCGGCCCCTGGTGGTACGAGGTCGTTCCCGCTGCACAGAATCATGCGCCAGGGCTTCCTGCAGACAATGCACTTTGATTTATTGCGCTATCTCTAATAGCACCCGAGATATCACCAGATATATGCCTGATTTTTACATGAGCCTGAGTGTCCGGCCCCATGAGACGCTAGTTTTCTCGGCCCCTGGTGGTCCGAGGTCGTTCCCGCTGCACAGATTCATGCGCCAGGGCCTCCGGCAGACAATGCGCTTTGGTTTATTGCGCTATCTCTAATAGCACCCGAGATATCACCAGATATATATTGGATTTTTCCATGACCCTGAGTGTCCGGCCCCATGAGGCGGTAGTTTTCTCGGCAACTGGGGGTCCGAGGCCGTTCCCGCTGCACAGATTCATGCGCCAGGACCTCCTACAGACAATGCACTTTGATTTATTGCGCTATCTGTAATAGCACCAGAGATATCACCAGATATACATTGGTTTTTTCCCTGTCCCTGAGTGTCCGACCCCATGAGACGGTAGTTTTCTCGGCCCCTGGTGGTCCGATGTCGTTACCGCTGCACACATTCATGCGCCAGGGCCTCCTGCAGACAATGTACGTTGGTTTATTGCGCTATCTGTAATAGCACCCGAGATATCACCAGATATATATTGGATTTATACCCGACCCTGAGTGTCGGACCCCATGAGACGGTAGTTTTCTCGGCCCCTGGTGGTCCGAGGTCGTTCCCGCTGCACAGATTCATGCGCCAGGGCCTCCTACAGACAATGTACGTTGGTTTATTGCGCTATCTGTAATAGCACCCGAGATATCGCCAGATATATATTGGATTTGTCCCTGGCCCTGAGTGTCTGGCCCCATGAGACGGTAGTTTTCTCGGCCCCTGGTGCTCCCAGGTCGGTCCCGCTGGCCAGATTCATGCGCCAGGGCCTCCTACAGACAATGCACTTCGATTTATTGCGCTATCTGAAATAGCACCCGAGATATCACCAGATATATATTGGATTTTCCCCTGACCCTGAGTGTCCGGACCCATGAGACGGTGGTTTTCTCGGCCCCTGGTGGTCCGAGGTCGTTCCCGCTGGACAGATTCATGCGCCAGGGCCTCCTACAGACAATGCACTTTGATTTATTGCGCTATCTGTAATAGCACCCGAGATATCACCAGATGTATATTGGATTTTCCCCTGACCTTGTGTGTCCGGCCCCATAAGACTGTGGTTTTCTCGGCCCCTGGTGGTCCGAGGTCGTTCCCGCTGCACAGATTCATGCGCCAGGGCCTGCTGCAGATAATTCACTTTGGTTTATTGCGCTATCTCTAATAGCACCCGAGATATCACCAGATATATATTGGATATTCCCCTGAGCCTGAGTGTCCGGCCCTATGAGACTGTGGTTTTCTCGGCCCCTGGTGGCGGAGGTCGTTCCCGCCGCACAGAATCAAGCGCCAGGGCTCCCTGCAGACAATGCACTTTGATTTATAGAGCTATCTCTAATAGCACCCGAGATATAACCAGATATATATTGGATTTTTCCCTGACCCTGACAGTCCGGCTCCATGAGACGGTGATTTTCTCGGCCCCCGGTGGTCCGAGGTCGTTCCTGCTGCACAGATTGGTTCGCCAGCGCCTCCTCCAGACAATGCACTTTGATTTATGGCGCTATCTCTAATAGCACCCGAGATATCACCAGATATATATTGGATTTTACCCTGACCCTTAGTATCCGGCCCCATGAGTCGGTGGTTTTCTCGGCCCCTGGTGGTCCGAGGTCGTTCCCGCTGCCCAGATTCATGCGCAGGGGCCTCCTGCAGATAATTCACTTTGGTTTATTGCCCTATCTCTAATAGCACCCGAGATATCACCAAATATATATTGGATTTTTCCCTGACTCTCAGTTTCCGGCCCCATGAGACGTTGGTTTTCTCGGCCCCTGGTGGTCCGAGGTCGTTCCCGCTGCACAGATTCATGCGCCAGGGCCTCCGACAGACAATTCTCTTTGATTTATTGCGCTATCTGTAATAGCACACGAGATATCACCGGATATATATTGGATTTTCCCCTGACCCTGAGTGTCCGGCCCCATGAGACGGTTGTTTTCTCGGCCCCTGGTGGTCCGAGGTCGTTCCCGCTGCACAGATGCATGCGCCAGGGCCTCCTGCAGATAATTCACTTTGGTTTATTGCGCTCTCTCTAATAGCACCCGAGATATCACCAGATATATATTGGATTTTTCCCTGACCCTGAGAGTCCGGCCCCATGAGTCGGTGGTTTTCTCGCCCCTGGTGGTCCGAGGTCGTTTCCGCTGCACAGATTCATGCGCCAGGGCCTCCTGCAGGTAATTCACTTTGGTTTATTGCGCTCTCTCTAATAGCACCCGAGATATCACCAGATATATATTGGATTTTCCTCTGACCCTGAGTGTCCGGCCCCATGAGGCGGTGGTTTTCTCGGCCCCTGGTCGTCCGAGGTCGTTCCCGCTGCACAGATTCATGCGCCAGGGCCTCCTACAGACAATGCACTTTGATTTATTGCGCTATGTGTAATAGCACCCGAGATATCACCAGATATATATAGGATTTTCCCCTGACTCCGAGTGTCCGGCCACATAAGACTGTGGTTTTCTCGGCACCTGGTGGTCCGAAGTCGTTCCCGCTGCACAGATTCATGCGCCAGGGCCTCCCGCAGACAAAGCACTTTGATTTATCGCGCTATATCTAATAGCACCCGAGATATCACCAGATATATATTGGATTTTTCCCAGACCCTGAGTGTCCGGCCCCATGAGACGGTCGTTTTCTCGGCCCCTGGTGGTCCGAGGTCGTTCCCGCTGCACAGATTCATGCGCCAGGGCCTCCTACAGACAATGCACTTTGATTTATTGCGCTATGTGTAATAGCACCCGAGATATCACCAGATATATATTGGATTTTTCCATGACCCTGAGTGTCCGGCCCCATGTGGCGGTGGTTTTCTCGGCCCCTGGTGGTCCGCGGTCGTTGCCGCTGCACAGATTCATGCGCCAGGGCCTCCTACAGACAATGGACTTTGATTTATTGCGCTATGTGTAATAGCACCCGAGATATCACCAGATATATATTGGATTTTCCCCTGAGCCTGAGTGTCCGGCCCCATAAGACGGTCGTTTTCTCGGCCCCTGGTGGTCCGAGGTCGTTCCCGCTGCACAGATGCATGCGCCAGGGCCTCCTGCAGATAATTCACTTTGGTTTATTGCGCTCTCTCTAATAGCACCTGAGATATCACCAGATATATATTGGATTTTCCTCTGACCCACAGTGTCCGGCCCCATGAGACGGTGGTTTTCTCGGCCTCTGGTGGTCCGAGGTCGTTCCCGCTGCACAGATTCATGCGCCAGGGCCTACTACAGACAATGCACTTTGATTTATTGCGCTATGTGTAATAGCACCCGAGATATCACCAGATATATATTGGATCTTTCCATGACCCTGAGTGTCCGGCCCCATGAGGCGGTGGTTTTCTCGGGCCCTGGTGGTCCGAGATCGTTCCCGCTGCCCAGATTCATGCGCCAGGGCCTCCTACAGACAATGCACTTTGATTTATTGCGCTATGTGCAATAGCAGCCGAGATATCACCAGATATATACTGGATTTTCCCCTGACCCAGAGTGTCCGGCCCCATAAGACTGTGGTTTTCTCCACCGCTGGTGGTCCGAGGTCTTTCCCGCTGCACAGATTCATGCGCCAGGGCCTCCTACAGACAATGCACTTTGATTTATTGCGCTATGTGTAATAGCACCCGAGATATCACCAGATATATATTGGATTTTCCCCTGACCCTGAGTGTCCGGCCCCAAGAGACTGTGGTTTTCTCGGACCCTGGTGGTCCGAGTTCGATCCCGCTGAACAGATTCATGCGACAGGGTTTCCTGCAGACAATTCACTTTGGTTTATTGCGCTATCTGTAATAGCACCAGAGATATCACCAGATATATGCTGGATTTTTACATGACCTTGGGTGACGGATTCCGAATATCTGTAATTTTCTCGGCCCCTGGTGGTCCGAGGTAGTTCCTGCTGCACACATTCATGCGCCAGGGCCTCCTCCAGACAACGCACTTTGGTTTATTGCGCTATCTCTAATAGCACCCGAGATATCACCAGATATATATTGGATTTTACCCTGACCCTTAGTATCCGGCCCCATGAGTCGGTGGTTTTCTCGGCCCCTGGTGGTCCGAGGTCGTTCCCGCTGCCCAGATTCATGCGCAGGGGCCTCCTTACGGACAATGCACTTTGATTTATTGCGCTATGTGTAATAGCACCCGAGATATCACCAGATATATATTGGATTTTCCCCTGACCCTGAGTGTCCGGCCCCATAAGACGGTCGTTTTCTCGGCCCCTGGTGGTCCGAGGTCGTTCCCGCTGCACAGAATCATGCGCCAGGGCTTCCTGCAGACAATGCACTTTGGTTTATTGCGCTATCTCTAATAGCACCCGAGATATCACCAGATATATATTGGATTTTTACCCAACCCTGACGGTCCGGCCCCATGAGACGGTGGTTTTCTCGGCCCCTGGTGGTCCGAGGTCGTTCCCACTGGCCAGATTCATGCGCCAGGGCCTCCTACAAACAATGCACTTTGATTTAGTGCGCTATCTGTAATAGCACACGAGATATCACCAGATATATATTGGATTTTTCTCTGACCCTGAGTGTCCGGCCCCATGTGTCGGTGGTTTTCTCGGCCCCTGGTGGTCCGAGGTCGTTCCCGCTGCCCAGATTCATGCGCAGGGGCCTCCTACAGACAATGCACTTTGATTTATTGCGCTATCTCTAATAGCACCCGAGATATCACCAGATATATATTGGATTTTACCCTGACCCTTAGTATCCGGCCCTATGAGTCGGTTGTTTTCTCGGCCCCTGGTGGTCCGAGGTCGTTCCCGCTGCACAGAATCATGCGCCAGGGCTTCCTGCAGACAATGCACTTTGATTTATAGAGCTATCTCTAATAGCACCCGAGATATCACCAGATATATATTGGATTTTTCCCTGACCCTGACAGTCCGGCCCCATGAGACGGTGATTTTCTCGGCCCCGAGTGGTCCGAGGTCGTTCCCGCTGCACAGATTCATGCGGCAGGGCCTCCTACGGACAATGCACTTTGATTTATTGTGCTATCTGTAATAGCACCCGAGATATCGACAGATATATATTGGAATTTTCCCTGACCCTGAGTGTCCGGCCCCATGAGACGGTGGTTTTCTCGGCACCTGGTGGTCCGATGTCGTTCCCGCTGCACAGATTCATGCGCCAGGGCCTCCCGCAGACAAAGCACTTTGATTTATCGCGCTATATCTAATAGCACCCGAGATATACCCAGATATATATTGGATTTTATCCTGACCCTGAGTGCCTGGCCCCATGAGATGGTGGTTTTCTCGGCCCCTGGTGTTCCGATGTCGATCCCGCTGCACAGATTCATGCGCCAGAGCCTCCTGCAGACAACTCACTTTGGTTTATTGCGCTTTCTCTAATAGCACACGAGATATCACCAGATATATATTGGATTTTTCCCCGACCCTGATTGTCCGGCCCAATGAGACGGTGGTTTTCTCGGCCCCTGGTGGTCCGAGGTCGTTCCCGCTGCACAGATTCATGCGCCAGGGCATCCCGCAGACGAAGCACTTTGATTTATCGCGCTATCTCTAATAGCACCCGAGATATCATCAGATACATCCTGGGTTTTTACATGACCTTGGGTGTCCGGCGCCATGTGTCGGTGGTTTTCTCGGCCCCTGGTGGTCCGCGGTCGTTCCCGCTGCAGGTAATTCACTATGGTTTAGTGCGCTATCTGTAAGAGAACCCGAGATATCACCAGATATATATTGAATTTTTCAACCGACCCTGAGTGTCCGGCCCCATGGGACGGTGGTTTTCTCGGCCCCTGGTGGTCCGAGGTCGTTCCCGCTTCTCAGATGCACGCGCCAGGGCCTCCTGCAGATAATTCACTTTGGTTTATTGCGCTATCTGTAATAGCACCCGAGATATCACCAGATATATATTGGATTTATACCCGACCCTGAGTGTCCGGCCCCATGAGACGGTGGGTTTCTCGGCCCCTGGTGGTACGAGGTCGTTCCCGCTGCACAGAATCATGCGCCAGGGCTTCCTGCAGACAATGCACTTTGATTTATTGCGCTATCTCTAATAGCACCCGAGATATCACCAGATATATTCCTGATTTTTACATGACCCTGAGTGTCCGGCCCGATGTGTCGGTGGTTTTCTCGGCCCCTGGTGGTCCGAGGTCGTTCCGGCTGCACAGATTCATGCGCCAGGGCCTCCTACAGACAATGTACGTTGGTTTATTGCGCTATCTGTAATAGCACCCGAGATATC
Source organism: Nomia melanderi (assembly GCF_051020985.1). Lineage (NCBI taxonomy): Eukaryota > Metazoa > Arthropoda > Insecta > Hymenoptera > Halictidae > Nomia > Nomia melanderi. The sequence goes on along the minus strand of NW_027475170.1, from coordinate 117,695 downwards.
GCCAGATATATATTGGATTTTTACCCGACCCTGAGGGTCCGGCCCCATGAGACGGTGGTTTTCTCGGCCCCTGGTGGTCCGAGGTCGTTCCCACTGGCCAGATTCATGCCCCAGGGCCTCCTACAAACAATGCACTTTGATTTATTGCGCTATGTGTAATAGCACCCGAGATATCACCAGATATATACTGGATTTTCCCCTGACCCTGAGTGTCCGGCCCCATAAGACTGTGGTTTTCTCGACCGCCGGTGGTCCGAGGTCTTTCCCGCTGCACAGATTCATGCGCCAGGGCCTCCTGCAGATAATTCACTTTGGTTTATTGCGCTATCACTAATAGCACCCGAGATATCACCAGATATATATTGGATTTTCCCCTGACCCTGAGTGTCCGGCCCCATGAGACTGTGGTTTTCTCGGACCCTGGTGGTCCGAGTTCGATCCCGCTGAACAGATTCATGCGACAGGGTTTCCTGCAGACAATTCACTTTGGTTTATTGCGCTATCTGTAATAGCACCCGAGATATCACCAGATATATGCTGGATGTTTACATGACCTTGGGTGACGGATTCCGAATATCTGTAATTTTCTCGGCCCCTGGTGGTCCGAGGTAGTTCCTGCTGCACACATTCATGCGCCAGGGCCTCCTCCAGACAACGCACTTTGGTTTATGGCGCTATCTCTAATAGCACCCGAGATATCACCAGATATATATTGGATTTTACCCTGACCCTGAGTGTCCGGCCCCATAAGACGTTGGTCTTCTCCTCCACTGGTGTTCCGACGTCGTTCCCGCTGCCCAGATTCATGCATCAGGGCCTCCTACAGACAATGCCCTCTGGTTTATTGCGCTATCTCTAATAGCACCCGAGATATCATCAGATACATCCTGGGTATTTGCATGACCTTGGTTGTCCGGCGCCATGTATCGGTGGTTTTCTCGGCCCCTGGTGGTTCGAGCACGTTCCCACTGCACAGATTCATGCGCCAGGGCCTCCTACAGACAATTCTCTTTGATTTATTGCCCTATCTCTAATAGCACCCGAGATATCACCAAATATATATTGGATTTTTCCCTGACCCTCAGTTTCCGGCCCCATGAGACGTTGGTTTTCTCGGCCCCTGGTGGTCCGAGGTCGTTCCCGCTGCACAGATTCATGAGCCAGGGCCTCCTACAGACAATTCTCTTTGATTTATTGCGCTATCTCTAATAGCACCCGAGATATCACCAGAAATATATTGGATTTTCCCCTGACCCTGAGTGTCCGGCCCCATGAGATGGTGGTTTTCTCGGCCCCTGGTGATTCGAGGTTGTTCCCGCTGCACAGATTCATGCGCCAGGGCCTCCTGCAGACAATTCACTTCGGTTTATTGCGCTATCTCTACTAGCACCCGAGATATCACCAGATATATATTGGATTTTTCCCCGACCCTGAGTGTCCGGCCCCATGAGACGGTGGTTTTCTCAGCCGCTGGTGGTCCGAGGTCGTTCCCGCTGGGCAGATTCATGCGCCAGGGCCTCCTGCAGACAATACACTTTGATTTATTGGGCTATCTGTAATAGCACCCGAGATATCACCAGATATATATTGGATTTTTCCCTTACCCCGAGTGTCCGGCCCCATGAGACGGTGGTTTTCTCGACCCCTGGTGGTCCGAGGTCGTTCCCGATGCACAGATTCATGCGCCAGGGCCTCCTGCAGATAATTCACTTTGGTTTATAGCGCTATCTCTAACAGCACCCGAGATATCACCAGATATATATTGGATTTTTCCCCGACCCTGAGTGTCCGGCCCCATGAGACGGTGGTTTTCTCGGCCCCTGGTCGGTCGAGGTCTTTCCCGCTGCACAAATTCGTGCGTCAGGGCCTCCTACAGACAATGCACTTTGATTTATTGCGCTATGTGTAATAGCACCCGAGATATCACCAGATATATATTGGATTTTCCTCTGACCCTGAGTGTCCGGCCCCATGAGTCGGTGGTTTTCTCGACCCCTGGTGGTCCGAGGTCGTTCCCGCTGCACAGATTCATGCGCCAGGGCCTCCTGCAGATAATTCACTTTGGTTTATTGGGCTATCTCTAACAGCACCGGAGATATCACCAGATATATATTGGATTTTCCCCTGACCCTGAGTGACCGGCCCCATGATATGGTGGTTTTCTCGGCCCCTGGTGGTCCGAGGTCGTTCCCGCTGCACAGATTCATGCGTCAGGGCCTCCTTCAGACAATGCACTTTGATTTATCGCGCTATCTCTAATAGCACCCGAGATATCACCAGATATATAGTGGATTTTTCCCTGACCCTGAGTGTCCGACCCCATGAGACGGTGGTTTTCTCGGCCCCTGGTGGTCCGAGGTCGTTCCCGCTGCTCAGATGCATGCGCCAGAGCCTCCTGCAGATAATTCACCTTGGTTTATTGCGCTCTCTCTAATAGCACCCGAGATATCACCAGATATATATTGTATTTTTCCCCGACCCTGAGTGTCCGGCCCCATGAGACGGTGGTTTTCTCGGCCGCTGGTGGTCCGAGGTCGTTCCCGCTAGCCAGATTCATGCGCCACGGCCTCCTACAGACAATGCACTTTGATTTATTGCGCTATCTGTAATAGCACCCGAGATATCACCTGATATATATTGGATTTTTCCCTGACTCTGAGTGTCCGGCCCCATGAGACGGTGGTTTTCTCGGCCCCTGGTCGTCCGAGGTCGTTCCCGCTGCGCAGAATCATGCGACACGGCTTCCTGCAGATAATTCACTTTGGTTTATTGCGCTATCTCTAATAGCACCCGAGATATCACCAGATATATACTGGATTTTCTCCTGACCCTGACTGTCCGGCACCATGAGACTGTGGTTTTCTCGGCCCCTGGTGGTGCGATGTCGTTCCCGCTGCACAGATTCGTGCGTCAGGGCCTCCTACGGACAATGCACTTTGATTTATTGCGCTATGTGTAATAGCACCCGAGATATCACCAGATATATATTGGATTTTCCTCTGACCCTGAGTGTCCGGCCCCATGAGACTCTGGTTTTCTCGGCCCCTGGTGGTCCGAGGTAGTTCCTGCTGCACACATTCATGCGCCAGGGCCTCCTGCAGACAATGCACTTTGATTTATTGCGCTATCTCTAATAGCACCCGAGTTATCACCAGATATATATTAGATCTTACCATGACCCTTAGTATCCGGCCCCATGAGTCGGTGGTTTTCTCAGCCCCTGGTGGTCCGAGGTCGTTTCCGCTGCAAAGATTCAGGCGCCAGGGCCTCCTGCTGACAATGCACTTTGATTTATTGCGCTATCTCTAATAGCACCCGAGATATCACCAGATATATATTGGATTTTACCCTGACCCTTAGTATCCGGCCCCATGAGTCGGTGGTTTTCTCGGCCCCTGATGGTCCGAGGTCGTTCCCGCTGCACAGATTCATGCGCAAGGGCCTCATACCGACAATGCACTTTGCTTTATTGCGCTATCTCTAATAGCACCCGAGATATCACCAGATATATATTGGATTTTTCCCTGACTCTGAGTGTCCGGCCCCATGAGACGGTGGTTTTCTCGGCCCCTGGTGGTCCGAGGTCGTTCCCGCTGCACAGATACATGCGCCAGGGCCTCCTGCTGATAATGCACTTTGGTTTATTGCGCTCTCTCTAATAGCACCCGAGATATCACCAGATATATATCGGATTTTCCCCTGACCCTGAGTGTCCGGCCCCATCAGATGGTGGTTTTCTCGGCCCCCGGTGGTCCGAGGTAATTCCCGCTGCACAGATTCATGCGCCTGGGCCTCCTACAGACAATGCACTGTGATTTATTGCGCTATCTGTAATAGCACCAGAGATATCAACAGATATATAATGGATTTTTCTCTGACCCTGAGTGTCCGGCCCCATAAGACGGTGGTTGTCTCGGCCCCTGGTGGTCCGAGGTAGTTCCCGCTGCACAGATTCATGCGCCAGGGCCTCCTGCAGATAATTCACTTTGGTTTATTGCGCTATCCCTAATAGCACCCGAGATATCACCAGATATATATTGGATTTTCCCCGGACCCTGAGTGTCCGGCCCCATGAGACGGTGGTTTTCTCGGCCCCTGGTGGTCCGAGGTCGTTCCCGCTGCACAGATGCATGCGCCAGGGCCTCCTGGAGATAATTCACTTTGCTTTATTGCGCTATCTCTAATAGCACCCGAGATATCACCAGATATATATTGGATTTTCCCCTGACCCTGAGTGTCCGGCCCCATGAGACGGTGGTTTTCTCTGCCCCTGGTGGTCCGAGGTCGGTCCCGCTGCCCAGATTCGTGCGCCAGGGCCTCCTACAGACAATGCACTTTGATTTATTGCGCTATCTGTAATAGCACCCGAGATATCACCAGATATATATTGGATTTTCCTCTGACCCTGAGTGTCCGGCCCCAAGAGACGGTGGTTTTCTCGGCCCCTGGTGGTCCGACGTCGTTCCCGCTGCGCAGAATCATGCGCCGTGGCTTCCTGCAGATAATTCACTTTGGTTTATTGCGCAATCTCTAATAGCACCCGAGATATCACCAGATGTATATTGGATATTTCCCCGACCCTGAGTGTCCGGCCCCATGAGACGGTGGTTTTCTCGGCCCCTGGTGGTCTGAGGTCGTTCCCGCTGGCCAGATTCATGCGCCAGGGCCTCCTACAGACAATGCACTTTGATTTATTGCGCTATGTGTAATAGCACCCGAGATATCACCAGATATATATTGGATTTTACCCTGACCCTTAGTATCCGGCCCCATGAGTCGGTGGTTTTCTCGGAACTTGGTGGAACGAGGTCGTTCCCGCTGCACAGATTCATGCGCAAGGGCCTCATACCGACAATGCACTTTGATTTATTGCGCCATCTCTAATAGCACCCGAGATATCACCAGATATATATTGGATTTTCCCCTGACCCTGAGTGTCCGGCCCCATAGGACTGTGGTTTTCTCTGCCCCTGGTGGTCCGAGGTCGATCCCGCTGCACAGAATCATGCGCCAGGGCTTCCTGCAGACAATGCACTTTGATTTATTGCGCTATCCCTAATAGCACCCGAGATATCACCAGATATATATTGGATTTTTGCCTGACCCTGAGTTCTCGGACCCATGAGACTGTGGTTTTCTCGACCCCTGGTGGTCCAAGGTCGTTCCCGCTGCACAGATTCATGCGTCAGGGCCTCCTGCAGACAATGCACTTTGCTTTATTGCGCTCTCTCTAATAGCACCCGAGATATCACCAGATATATATTGGATTTTTCCATGACCCTGAGTGTCCGGCCCCATGAGACGGTGGTTTTCTCGGCCCCTGTTGGTCCGAGGTCGTTCCCGCTGCACAGATTCATGCGCCAGAGCCTCCTACAGACAATGCACGTTGGTTTATTGCGCTGTCTGTAATAGCACCCGAGATATCACCAGATATATATAGGATTTTTGCCTGACCCTGAGTTCTCGGCCCCATGAGACGGTGGTTTTCTCGGCCCCAGGTGGTCCGAGGTCGTTCCCGCTGCCCAGATGCATGCGCCTGGGCCTCCTACAGACAGTGCACTTTGATTTATTGCGCTATCTGTAATAGCACCCGAGATATCACCAGATATATGCTGGATTTTTACATGACCTTGGGTGGCGGATTTCGAATATCAGTAATTTTCTCGGCCCCTGGTGGTCCGAGGTCGTTCCCGCTGCACAGATTCATGCGCCAGGGCCTCCTGCAGATAATTCACTTTGGTTTATTGCGCTATCCCTAATAGCACCCGAGATATCACCATATATATGCTGGATTTTTACATGACCCTGAGAGACCGGCCCCATGTGTCGGAGGTTTTCTCGGCCCCTGGTGGTCCGAGGTCGTTCCCGCTGGCCAGATTCATGCGCCAGGGCCTCCTACAGACAATGCACGTTGGTATATTGCGCTATCTCTAATAGCACCCGAGATATCACCGGATATATATTGGATTTTCCCCTGACCCTGAGTGTCCGGCCCCATGAGACGGTGGTTTTCTCGGCCACTGGTGGTCCGAGGTAGTTCCCGCTGCCCAGATTCATGCACCAGGGCCTCCTACAGACAATGCCCTCTGGTTTATTGCGCTATCTATAATAGCACCCGAGATATCAGCAGATATATATTGGATTTTACACTGACCCTGAGTGTCCGGCCCCATAAGACGGTGGTTTTCTCGGCCCCTGGTGGTCCGAGGTCGTTCCCGCTGGCCAGATTCATGCGCCAGGGCCTCCTACAGACAATGCACTTTGATTTATTGCGCTATCTGTAATAGCACCCGAGATATCACCAGATATATATTGGATTTTTCCCTGACCCTGAGTGTCCGGCCCCATAAGACGGTGGTTGTCTCGGCCCATGGTGGTCCGAGGTCGTTCCCGCTGCACAGATTCATGCGCCAGGGCCTCCTGCAGATAATTCACTTTGGTTTATTGCGCTATCCCTAATAGCACCCGAGATATCACCATATATATGCTGGATTTTTACATGACCCTGAGAGACCGGCCCCATGTGTCGGAGGTTTTCTCGGCCCCTGGTGGTCCGAGGTCGTTCCCGCTGGCCAGATTCATGCGCCAGGGCCTCCTACAGACAATGCACGTTGGTATATTGCGCTATCTCTAATAGCACCCGAGATATCACCGGATATATATTGGATTTTCCCCTGACCCTGAGTGTCCGGCCCCATGAGACGGTGGTTTTCTCGGCCACTGGTGGTCCGAGGTCGTTCCCGCTGCCCAGATTCATGCACCAGGGCCTCCTACAGACAATGCCCTCTGGTTTATTGCGCTATCTATAATAGCACCCGAGATATCAGCAGATATATATTGGATTTTACACTGACCCTGAGTGTCCGGCCCCATAAGACGGTGGTTTTCTCGGCCCCTCGTGGTCCGAGGTCGTTCCCGCTGGCCAGGTTCATGCGCCAGGGCCTCCTACAGACAATGCACTTTGATTTATTGCGCTATCTGTAATAGCACCCGAGATATCACCAGATATATATTGGATTTTTCCCTGACCCTGAGTGTCCGGCCCCATAAGACGGTGGTTGTCTCGGCCCATGGTGGTCCGAGGTCGTTCCCGCTGCACAGATTCATGCGCCAGGGCCTCCTGCAGATAATTCACTTTGGTTTATTGCGCTATCCCTAATAGCACCCGAGATATCACCAGATATATATTGGATTTTCCCCTGACCCTGACTGTCCGGCACCATGAGACTGTGGTTTTCTCGGCCCCTGGTGGTCCGAGGTCGTTCCCGCTGCACAGATTCATGCGCCAGGGCCTCCTGCAGATAATTCACTTTGGTTTATTGCGCTATCTCTAATAGCACCCGAGATATCACCAGATATATATTGGATTTTCCCCTGACTCTGAGTGTCCGGCCCCATGAGACGGTGGTTTTCTCGGCCCCTGGTGGTCCGAGGTCGTTCCCGCTGCACAGATTCATGCGCCAGGGTCTCCGGCAGATAATTCACTTTGGTTTATTGCGCTATCCCTAATAGCACCCGAGATATCACCAGATATATATTGGATTTTCCCCTGACCCTGAGTGTCCGGCCCCATAAGACGGTGGTTTTCTCGGCCCCTGGTGGTCCGAGGTCGTTCCAGCTGCACAGATTCATGCGCCAGGGCCTCCGGCAGATAATTCACTTTGGTTTATTGCGCTATCCCTAATAGCACCCGAGAAATCACCAGATTTATATTGGATTTTCCCCTGACACTGAGTGTCCGGCCCCATGAGACGGTGGTTTTCTCGGCCACTGGTGGTCCGAGGTCGTTCCCGCTGCCCAGATTCATGCACCAGGGCCTCCTACAGACAATGCCCTCTGGTTTATTGCGCTATCTATAATAGCACCCGAGATATCAGCAGATATATATTGGATTTTACACTGACCCTGAGTGTCCGGCCCCATAAGACGGTGGTTTTCTCGGCCCCTGGTGGTCCGAGGTCGTTCCCGCTGGCCAGATTCATGCGCCAGGGCCTCCTACAGACAATGCACTTTGATTTATTGCGCTATCTGTAATAGCACCCGAGATATCACCAGATATATATTGGATTTTTCCCTGACCCTGAGTGTCCGGCCCCATAAGACGGTGGTTGTCTCGGCCCCTGGTGGTCCGAGGTCGTTCCCGCTGCACAGATTCATGCGCCAGGGCCTCCTGCAGATAATTCACTTTGGTTTATTGCGCTATCCCTAATAGCACCCGAGATATCACCAGATATATATTGGATTTTCCCCTGACCCTGACTGTCCGGCACCATGAGACTGTGGTTTTCTCGGCCCCTGGTGGTCCGAGGTCGTTCCCGCTGCACAGATTCATGCGCCAGGGCCTCCTGCAGATAATTCACTTTGGTTTATTGCGCTATCTCTAATAGCACCCGAGATATCACCAGATATATATTGGATTTTCCCCTGACTCTGAGTGTCCGGCCCCATGAGACGGTGGTTTTCTCGGCCCCTGGTGGTCCGAGGTCGTTCCCGCTGGCCAGATTCATGCGCCAGGGCCTCCTACAGACAATGCACTTTGAGTTATTGCGCTATCTATAATATCACCCGAGATATCACCAGATATGTATTGGATTTTTCCCTGATCCTGAGTGTCCGACCCTATGAGACGGTGGTTTTCTCGGTCCCTCGTGTTCCCAGGTCGATCCCGCTGCACAGATTCATGCGCCAGGGCCGCCTGCAGATAATTCAATTTGGTTTATTGCGCTATCTGTAATAGCACCCGAGATATCACCAGATATATATTGGATTTTTCCCTGACCCTTACAGTCCGGCCCCACGAGACGGTGATTTTGTCGGCCCCTGGTGGTCCGAGGTCGTTCCCGCTGCACAGAATCATGCGCCAGGGCTTCCTGCAGACAATGCACTTTGATTTATTGCGCTATCTCTAATAGCACCCGAGATATCATCAGATACATCCTGGGTTTTTACATGACCTTGGGTGTCCGGCGGCATTTGTCGGTGGTTTTCTCGGCCCCTGGTGGTCCGAGGTCGTTCCCGCTGCACAGATTCATGCCCTAGGGCCCGCTGCAGATAATTCACTTTGATTTAGTGCGCTATCTGTAAGAGAACCCGAGATATCACCAGATATATATAGAATTTTTCAACCGACCCTGAGTGTCCGGCCCCATAAGACGGTGGTTGTCTCGGCCCCTGGTGGTCCGAGGTCGTTCCCGCTGCACAGATTCATGCGCCAGGGCCTCCTGCAGATAATTCACTTTGGTTTATTGCGCTATCCCTAATAGCACCCGAGATATCACCAGATATATATTGGATTTTCCCCTGACCCTGACTGTCCGGCACAATGAGACTGTGGTTTTCTCGGCCCCTGGTGGTCCGAGGTCGTTCCCGCTACACAGATTCATGCGCCAGGGCCTCCTACAGACAATGCACTTTGATTTATTGCGCTATGTGTAATAGCACCCGAGATATCACCAGATATATATTGGATTTTCCTCTGACCCTGAGTGTCCGCCCCATGAGACCGTGGTTTTCTCGGCCCCTGGTGGTCCGAGGTCGTTCCCGCTGCACAGATTCATGCGCCAGGGCCTCCTGCAGATAATTCACTTTTGTTTATTGCGCTATCTCTAATAGCACCCGAGATATCACCAGATATATATTGGATTTTCCCCTGACTCTGTGTGTCCGGCCCCATGAGACGGTGGTTTTCTCGGCCCCTGGTGGTCCGAGGTCGTTCCCGCTGCACAGATTCATGCGCCAGGGTCTCCGGCAGATAATTCACTTTGGTTTATTGCGCTATCTCTATTAGCACCCGAGATATCAACAGATATATAATGGATTTTTCCCTGACCCTGACAGCCCGGCCCCATGAGACGGTGGTTTTCTCGGCCCCTGGTGGTCCGAGGTCGTTCCCGCTGCACAGATTCATGCGCCAGGGCCTCCTACAGAGAATGCAGTTTGGTTTATTGCGCTATCTGTAATAGCACCCGAGATATCACCAGATATATAATGGATTTTTCCCTGACCCTTACAGTCCGGCCCCACGAGACGGTGATTTTGTCGGCCCCTGGTGGTCCGAGGTCGTTCCCGCTGCACAGAATCATGCGCCAGGGCTTCCTACAGACAATGCCCTCTGGTTTATTGCGCTATCTATAATAGCACCCGAGATATCAGCAGATATATATTGGATTTTACACTGACCCTGAGTGTCCGGCCCCATAAGACGGTGGTTTTCTCGGCCCCTGGTGGTCCGAGGTCGTTCCCGCTGGCCAGATTCATGCGCCAGGGCCTCCTACAGACAATGCACTTTGATTTATTGCGCTATCTGTAATAGCACCCGAGATATCACCAGATATATATTGGATTTTTCCCTGACCCTGAGTGTCCGGCCCCATAAGACGGTGGTTGTCTCGGCCCATGGTGGTCCGAGGTCGTTCCCGCTGCACAGATTCATGCGCCAGGGCCTCCTGCAGATAATTCACTTTGGTTTATTGCGCTATCCCTAATAGCACCCGAGATATCACCATATATATGCTGGATTTTTACATGACCCTGAGAGACCGGCCCCATGTGTCGGAGGTTTTCTCGGCCCCTGGTGGTCCGAGGTCGTTCCCGCTGGCCAGATTCATGCGCCAGGGCCTCCTACAGACAATGCACGTTGGTATATTGCGCTATCTCTAATAGCACCCGAGATATCACCGGATATATATTGGATTTTCCCCTGACCCTGAGTGTCCGGCCCCATGAGACGGTGGTTTTCTCGGCCACTGGTGGTCCGAGGTCGTTCCCGCTGCCCAGATTCATGCACCAGGGCCTCCTACAGACAATGCCCTCTGGTTTATTGCGCTATCTATAATAGCACCCGAGATATCAGCAGATATATATTGGATTTTACACTGACCCTGAGTGTCCGGCCCCATAAGACGGTGGTTTTCTCGGCCCCTCGTGGTCCGAGGTCGTTCCCGCTGGCCAGGTTCATGCGCCAGGGCCTCCTACAGACAATGCACTTTGATTTATTGCGCTATCTGTAATAGCACCCGAGATATCACCAGATATATATTGGATTTTTCCCTGACCCTGAGTGTCCGGCCCCATAAGACGGTGGTTGTCTCGGCCCATGGTGGTCCGAGGTCGTTCCCGCTGCACAGATTCATGCGCCAGGGCCTCCTGCAGATAATTCACTTTGGTTTATTGCGCTATCCCTAATAGCACCCGAGATATCACCAGATATATATTGGATTTTCCCCTGACCCTGACTGTCCGGCACCATGAGACTGTGGTTTTCTCGGCCCCTGGTGGTCCGAGGTCGTTCCCGCTGCACAGATTCATGCGCCAGGGCCTCCTGCAGATAATTCACTTTGGTTTATTGCGCTATCTCTAATAGCACCCGAGATATCACCAGATATATATTGGATTTTCCCCTGACTCTGAGTGTCCGGCCCCATGAGACGGTGGTTTTCTCGGCCCCTGGTGGTCCGAGGTCGTTCCCGCTGCACAGATTCATGCGCCAGGGTCTCCGGCAGATAATTCACTTTGGTTTATTGCGCTATCCCTAATAGCACCCGAGATATCACCAGATATATATTGGATTTTCCCCTGACCCTGAGTGTCCGGCCCCATAAGACGGTGGTTTTCTCGGCCCCTGGTGGTCCGAGGTCGTTCCAGCTGCACAGATTCATGCGCCAGGGCCTCCGGCAGATAATTCACTTTGGTTTATTGCGCTATCCCTAATAGCACCCGAGAAATCACCAGATTTATATTGGATTTTCCCCTGACACTGAGTGTCCGGCCCCATGAGACGGTGGTTTTCTCGGCCACTGGTGGTCCGAGGTCGTTCCCGCTGCCCAGATTCATGCACCAGGGCCTCCTACAGACAATGCCCTCTGGTTTATTGCGCTATCTATAATAGCACCCGAGATATCAGCAGATATATATTGGATTTTACACTGACCCTGAGTGTCCGGCCCCATAAGACGGTGGTTTTCTCGGCCCCTGGTGGTCCGAGGTCGTTCCCGCTGGCCAGATTCATGCGCCAGGGCCTCCTACAGACAATGCACTTTGATTTATTGCGCTATCTGTAATAGCACCCGAGATATCACCAGATATATATTGGATTTTTCCCTGACCCTGAGTGTCCGGCCGCATAAGACGGTGGTTGTCTCGGCCCCTGGTGGTCCGAGGTCGTTCCCGCTGCACAGATTCATGCGCCAGGGCCTCCTGCAGATAATTCACTTTGGTTTATTGCGCTATCCCTAATAGCACCCGAGATATCACCAGATATATATTGGATTTTCCCCTGACCCTGACTGTCCGGCACCATGAGACTGTGGTTTTCTCGGCCCCTGGTGGTCCGAGGTCGTTCCCGCTGCACAGATTCATGCGCCAGGGCCTCCTGCAGATAATTCACTTTGGTTTATTGCGCTATCTCTAATAGCACCCGAGATATCACCAGATATATATTGGATTTTCCCCTGACTCTGAGTGTCCGGCCCCATGAGACGGTGGTTTTCTCGGCCCCTGGTGGTCCGAGGTCGTTCCCGCTGGCCAGATTCATGCGCCAGGGCCTCCTACAGACAATGCACTTTGAGTTATTGCGCTATCTATAATATCACCCGAGATATCACCAGATATGTATTGGATTTTTCCCTGATCCTGAGTGTCCGACCCTATGAGACGGTGGTTTTCTCGGTCCCTCGTGTTCCCAGGTCGATCCCGCTGCACAGATTCATGCGCCAGGGCCGCCTGCAGATAATTCAATTTGGTTTATTGCGCTATCTGTAATAGCACCCGAGATATCACCAGATATATATTGGATTTTTCCCTGACCCTTACAGTCCGGCCCCACGAGACGGTGATTTTGTCGGCCCCTGGTGGTCCGAGGTCGTTCCCGCTGCACAGAATCATGCGCCAGGGCTTCCTGCAGACAATGCACTTTGATTTATTGCGCTATCTCTAATAGCACCCGAGATATCATCAGATACATCCTGGGTTTTTACATGACCTTGGGTGTCCGGCGGCATTTGTCGGTGGTTTTCTCGGCCCCTGGTGGTCCGAGGTCGTTCCCGCTGCACAGATTCATGCCCTAGGGCCCGCTGCAGATAATTCACTTTGATTTAGTGCGCTATCTGTAAGAGAACCCGAGATATCACCAGATATATATAGAATTTTTCAACCGACCCTGAGTGTCCGGCCCCATAAGACGGTGGTTGTCTCGGCCCCTGGTGGTCCGAGGTCGTTCCCGCTGCACAGATTCATGCGCCAGGGCCTCCTGCAGATAATTCACTTTGGTTTATTGCGCTATCCCTAATAGCACCCGAGATATCACCAGATATATATTGGATTTTCCCCTGACCCTGACTGTCCGGCACAATGAGACTGTGGTTTTCTCGGCCCCTGGTGGTCCGAGGTCGTTCCCGCTACACAGATTCATGCGCCAGGGCCTCCTACAGACAATGCACTTTGATTTATTGCGCTATGTGTAATAGCACCCGAGATATCACCAGATATATATTGGATTTTCCTCTGACCCTGAGTGTCCGCCCCATGAGACCGTGGTTTTCTCGGCCCCTGGTGGTCCGAGGTCGTTCCCGCTGCACAGATTCATGCGCCAGGGCCTCCTGCAGATAATTCACTTTTGTTTATTGCGCTATCTCTAATAGCACCCGAGATATCACCAGATATATATTGGATTTTCCCCTGACTCTGTGTGTCCGGCCCCATGAGACGGTGGTTTTCTCGGCCCCTGGTGGTCCGAGGTCGTTCCCGCTGCACAGATTCATGCGCCAGGGTCTCCGGCAGATAATTCACTTTGGTTTATTGCGCTATCTCTATTAGCACCCGAGATATCAACAGATATATAATGGATTTTTCCCTGACCCTGACAGCCCGGCCCCATGAGACGGTGGTTTTCTCGGCCCCTGGTGGTCCGAGGTCGTTCCCGCTGCACAGATTCATGCGCCAGGGCCTCCTACAGAGAATGCAGTTTGGTTTATTGCGCTATCTGTAATAGCACCCGAGATATCACCAGATATATAATGGATTTTTCCCTGACCCTTACAGTCCGGCCCCACGAGACGGTGATTTTGTCGGCCCCTGGTGGTCCGAGGTCGTTCCCGCTGCACAGAATCATGCGCCAGGGCTTCCTGCAGACAATGCACTTTGATTTATTGCGCTATCTCTAATAGCACCCGAGATATCATCAGATACATCCTGGGTTTTTACATGACCTTGGGTGTCCGGCGCCATTTGTCGGTGGTTTTCTCGGCCCCTGGTGGTCCGAGGTCGTTCCCGCTGCACAGATTCATGCCCCAGGGCCCGCTGCAGATAATTCACTTTGATTTAGTGCGCTATCTGTAAGAGAACCCGAGATATCACCAGATATATATAGAATTTTTCAACCGACCCTGAGTGCCCGGCCCCATGAGACGGAGGTTTTCTCGGACCCTGGTGATCCGAGGTCGTTCCCGCTGCACAGATTCATGCGCCAGGGCCTCCTGCAGATAATTCACTTTGGTTTATTGCGCTATCTCTAATAGCACCCGAGATATCACCAGATATATATTGGATTTATACCCGACCCTGAGTGTCCGGCCCCATGAGACGGTGGTTTTCTCGGCCCCTGGTGGTCCGAGGTTGTTCCCGCTACACAGATTCATGCGCCAGGGCCTCCTGCAGATAATCCACTTTGGTTTATTGCGCTATCTCTAATAGCACCCGAGATATCACCAGATATATATTGGATTTTCCCCTGACCCTGAGTGTCCGGCCCCATGAGACGGTGGATTTCTTGGCCCCTAGTGGTCCGAGGTCGTTCCTGCGCGCACAGATTCATTCGCCAATGCCTCCTCCAGACAATGCACTTTGATTTATTGCGCTATCTCTAATAGCACCCGAGATATCACCAGATATATATTGGATTTTTCCCTGACCCTGAGTGTCCGGCCCCATGAGACGTTGGTTTTCTCGTCCGCTGGTGGTCCGAGGTCGTTCCCGCTGCCCCGATTCATGCGCCAGGGCTTCCTGCAGACGATGCACTTTGATTTATTGCGCTCTCTCTAATAGCACCCGAGATATCACCAGATATATATTGAATTTTTCCCTGCCCCCTTGTGCCCGGCCTCATGAGTCGGTAGTTTTCACGGCCCCTGGTGGTCCGAGGTCGTTCCCGGTGCACAGAATCATGCGCCAGGGCTTCCTGCAGACAATGCACCTTGATTTATTGCGCTATCTCTAATAGCACCCGAGATATCATCAGATATATATTGAATTTATACCCGACCCTGAGTTTCCGGCCCCATGAGACGGTGGTTTTCTCGGCCCCTGGTGGTCCGAGGTCGTTCCCGCTGCACAGATTCATGCGTCAGGGCCTCCACACAGACAATGCACGTTGGTTTATTGCGCTATCTGTAATAGCACCCGAGATATCAACAGATATATATTGGATTTTTGCCTGACCCTGAGTTCTCGGACTCATGAGACTGTGGTTTTCTCGACCTCTGGTGGTCCGAGGTCGTTCCCGCTGCACAGATTCATGCGTCAGGGCCTCCTGCAGACAATGCACTTTGATTTATCGCGCTATCTCTAATGGCACCCGATATATCACCAGATACATAATGGATTTTTCCCTGACCCTGAGTGTCCGGCCCCATGAGAAGGTGGTTTTCTCGGCCCCTGGTGGTCCGAGGTCGTTCCCGCTGCACAGATTCATGCGCCAGGGCCTCGATCAGATAATTCACTTCGGTTTATTGCTCTCTCTCCAATAGCACCCGAGATATCACCAGATGTATATTGGATTTTTCCCCGACCCTGAGTGTCCGGCCCCATGAGACGGTGGTTTTCTCGACCCCTGGTGGTCCGAGGTCGTTGCCGCTGCACAGAATTATGCGCCAGGGCTTCCTGCAGACAATGCACTTTGATTTATTGCGCTATCTGCAATAGCACCCGAGATATCACCAGATATATATTGGATTTTTGCCTGACCCTGAGTTCTCGGCCCCATGAGACGGTGGTTTTCTCGGCCCCTGGTGGTCCGAAGTCGTTCCGGCTGCACAGATGCATGCGCCAGGGCCTCCTACAGACAATGCACGTTCGTTTATTGCGCTATCTGTAATAGCACCCGAGATATCACCAGATATATATTGGATTTTTGCCTGACCTTGAGTGTCGGGCCCCATGAGACGGTGGTTTTCTCGGCCCCTGGTGGCCCGAGGTCGTTCCCGCTGCACAGATTCATGCGCCAGGGCCTCGTTCAGATAATTCACTTTGGTTTATTGCGCTATCCCTAATAGCACCCGAGATATCACCAGATATATATTGGATTTTCCCCTGACCCTGACTGTCCGGCACCATGAGACTGTGGTTTTCTCGGCCCCTGGTGGTCCGAAGTCGCTCCCGCTGAACAGATTCATGCGCCAGGGCCTCCTACATACAATGCACTTTGATTTATTGCGCTATGTGTAATAGCACCCGAGATATCACCAGATATATATTGGATTTTCCCCTGCCCCTGAGTGTCCGGCCCCATGAGACGGTGGTTTTCTCGGCCCCTGGTGATCCGAGGTCGTTCCCGCTACACAGATTCATGCGCCAGGGCCTCCTGCAGATAATTCACTTTGGTTTATTGCGCTATCTCTAATAGCACCCGAGATATCACCAGATATATATTGGATTTTTCCCTGACCTTGAGTGTCGGGCCCCATGAGACGGTGGTTTTCTCGGCCCCTGGTGGTCCGAGGTCGTTCCCGCTGGCCAGATTCATGCGCCAGGGCCTCCTACAGACAATGCACTTTGATTTATTGCGCTATGTGTAATAGCACCCGAGATATCACCAGATATATATTGGATTTTACCCTGACCCTTAGTATCCGGCCCCATGAGTCGGTGGTTTTCTCGGCCCTTGGTGGTACGAGGTCATTCCCGCTGCACAGATTCATGCGCAAGGGCCTCATACCGACAATGCACTTTGATTTATTGCGCCATCTCTAATAGCACCCGAGATATCACCAGATATATATTGGATTTTCCCCTGACCCTGAGTGTCCGGCCCCATAGGACTGTGGTTTTCTCTGCCCCTGGTGGTCCGAGGACGATCCCGCTGCACAGAATCATGCGCCAGGGCTTCCTGCAGACAATGCACTTTGATTTATTGCGCTATCCCTAATAGCACCCGAGATATCACCAGATATATATTGGATTTTCCCCTGACCCTGAGTGTCCGGCACAATAAGACGGTGGTTTTCTCGGCCCCTGGTGGTCCGAGGTCGTGCCCGCTGCACAGATGCATGCGCCAGGGCCTCCTGCAGATAATTCACTTTGCTTTATTGCGCTCTCTCTAATAGCACCCGAGATATCACCAGATATATATTGGATTTTTCCCTGACCCTGAGTGTCCGGCCCCATGAGACGGTGGTTTTCTCGGCCCCTGGTGGTCCGAGGTCGTTGCCGCTGCAGAGATTCATGCGCCAGGGCCTCCTGCAGACAATGCACTTTGATTTATAGCGCTATCTCTAATGGCACCCGATATATCACCAGATATAAAATGGATTTTTCCCTGACCCTGAGTGTCCGGCCCCATGAGACGGTGGTTTTCTCGGCCCCTGGTCGTTCGAGGTGGTTCCCGCTGCGCGGATTGATGCGCCACGGCTTCCTGCAGATAATTCACTTGGGTTTATTGCGCTATCTCTAATAGCACCCGAGATATCACCAGATGTATATTGGATTTTTCCCCGCCCCTGAGTGACCGGCCCCATAAGACTGCGGTTTTCTCGGCCCCTGGTGGTCCGAGGTCGTTGCCGCTGCAGAGATTCATGCGCCAGGGCCTCCGGCAGATAATACACTTTGGTTTATTGCGCTATCTCTAACAGCACCCGAGATATCACCAGATATATATTGGATTTTCCCCTGACCCTGAGTGTCCGGCCCCATGAGACGGTGGTTTTCTCCTCCCCTGGTGGTCCGACGTCGTTCCCGCTGCGCAGATTCATGCGCCAGGGCCTCCTACAGACAATGCACGTTGGTTTATTGCGCTGTCTGTAATAGCACCCGAGATATCACCAGATATATATAGGATTTTTGCCTGACCCTGAGTTCTCGGCCCCATGAGACGGTGGTTTTCTCGGCCCCAGGTGGTCCGAGGTCGTTCCCGCTGCCCAGATGCATGCGCCTGGGCCTCCTACAGACAGTGCACTTTGATTTATTGCGCTATCTGTAATAGCACCCGAGATATCACCAGATATATGCTGGATTTTTACATGACCTTGGGTGGCGGATTTCGAATATCAGTAATTTTCTCGGCCCCTGGTGGTCCGAGGTCGTTCCCGCTGCACAGATTCATGCGCCAGGGCCTCCTGCAGATAATTCACTTTGGTTTATTGCGCTATCCCTAATAGCACCCGAGATATCACCATATATATGCTGGATTTTTACATGACCCTGAGAGACCGGCCCCATGTGTCGGAGGTTTTCTCGGCCCCTGGTGGTCCGAGGTCGTTCCCGCTGGCCAGATTCATGCGCCAGGGCCTCCTACAGACAATGCACGTTGGTATATTGCGCTATCTCTAATAGCACCCGAGATATCACCGGATATATATTGGATTTTCCCCTGACCCTGAGTGTCCGGCCCCATGAGACGGTGGTTTTCTCGGCCCCTGGTGGTCCGAGGTCGTTCCCGCTGCACAGAGTCATGCGCCAGGGCTTCCTGCAGACAATGCACTTTGATTTATTGCGCTATCTCTAATAGCACCCGAGATATCATCAGATACATCCTGGGTATTTACATGACCTTGGGTGTCCGGCGCCATGTGTCGTTGGTTTTCTCGGCCCCTGGTGGTCCGAGGTCGTTCCCGCTACACAGGTGCATGCGCCAGGGCCTCCTGCAGATAATTAACTTTGATTTATTGCGCTATCTCTAATAGCACCCGAGATATCACCAAATATATATTGGATTTTTCCCTGACCCTGAGTTTCCGGCCCCATGAGACTGGGGTTTTCTCGGCCCCTGGTCGTCCGAGTTCGTCCCCGCTGCACAGATTCATGCGCCGGGGCCTCCTACAGATAATTCACTTCGGTTTATTGCGCTATCTCTAATAGCACCCGAGATATCACCAGATATATATTGGCTTTTCCCCTGACCCTGAGTGTCCGGCCCCATGAGACGGTGGTTTTCTCGGCCCCTGGTGGTCCGCGGTCGTTCCCGCTGCCCAGATCCATGCGCCAGGGCCTCTTACAGACAATGCACTTTGATTTATTGCCCTATCTGTAATAGCACCCGAAATATCACCAGATATATATTGGATTTTCCCTGACCCTGAGTGTCCGGCCCCATGAGACCGTGGTTTTCTCGGCCCCTGGTGGTCCGAGGTTGTTCCCGCTGCACAGGTTCATGCGCCAGGGCCTCCTACAGACAATGCACGTTGGTTTATTGCGCTATCTGTAATAGCACCCGAGATATCACCAGATATATATATTGGCTTTTCCCCTGACCCTGAGTGTCCGGCCCCATGAGACGGTGGTTTTCTCGGCCCCTGGTGGTCCGCGGTCGTTCCCGCTGCCCAGATCCATGCGCCAGGGCCTCTTACAGACAATGCACTTTGATTTATTGCCCTATCTGTAATAGCACCCGAAATATCACCAGATATATATTGGATTTTCCCTGACCCTGAGTGTCCGGCACAATGAGACTGTGGTTTTCTCGGCCCCTGGTGGTCCGAGGTCGTTCCCGCTACACAGATTCATGCGCCAGGGCCTCCTACAGACAATGCACTTTGATTTATTGCGCTATGTGTAATAGCACCCGAGATATCACCAGATATATATTGGATTTTCCTCTGACCCTGAGTGTCCGCCCCATGAGACCGTGGTTTTCTCGGCCCCTGGTGGTCCGAGGTCGTTCCCGCTGCACAGATTCATGCGCCAGGGCCTCCTGCAGATAATTCACTTTTGTTTATTGCGCTATCTCTAATAGCACCCGAGATATCACCAGATATATATTGGATTTTCCCCTGACTCTGTGTGTCCGGCCCCATGAGACGGTGGTTTTCTCGGCCCCTGGTGGTCCGAGGTCGTTCCCGCTGCACAGATTCATGCGCCAGGGTCTCCGGCAGATAATTCACTTTGGTTTATTGCGCTATCTCTATTAGCACCCGAGATATCAACAGATATATAATGGATTTTTCCCTGACCCTGACAGCCCGGCCCCATGAGACGGTGGTTTTCTCGGCCCCTGGTGGTCCGAGGTCGTTCCCGCTGCACAGATTCATGCGCCAGGGCCTCCTACAGAGAATGCAGTTTGGTTTATTGCGCTATCTGTAATAGCACCCGAGATATCACCAGATATATAATGGATTTTTCCCTGACCCTTACAGTCCGGCCCCACGAGACGGTGATTTTGTCGGCCCCTGGTGGTCCGAGGTCGTTCCCGCTGCACAGAATCATGCGCCAGGGCTTCCTGCAGACAATGCACTTTGATTTATTGCGCTATCTCTAATAGCACCCGAGATATCATCAGATACATCCTGGGTTTTTACATGACCTTGGGTGTCCGGCGCCATTTGTCGGTGGTTTTCTCGGCCCCTGGTGGTCCGAGGTCGTTCCCGCTGCACAGATTCATGCCCCAGGGCCCGCTGCAGATAATTCACTTTGATTTAGTGCGCTATCTGTAAGAGAACCCGAGATATCACCAGATATATATAGAATTTTTCAACCGACCCTGAGTGCCCGGCCCCATGAGACGGAGGTTTTCTCGGACCCTGGTGATCCGAGGTCGTTCCCGCTGCACAGATTCATGCGCCAGGGCCTCCTGCAGATAATTCACTTTGGTTTATTGCGCTATCTCTAATAGCACCCGAGATATCACCAGATATATATTGGATTTATACCCGACCCTGAGTGTCCGGCCCCATGAGACGGTGGTTTTCTCGGCCCCTGGTGGTCCGAGGTTGTTCCCGCTACACAGATTCATGCGCCAGGGCCTCCTGCAGATAATCCACTTTGGTTTATTGCGCTATCTCTAATAGCACCCGAGATATCACCAGATATATATTGGATTTTCCCCTGACCCTGAGTGTCCGGCCCCATGAGACGGTGGATTTCTTGGCCCCTAGTGGTCCGAGGTCGTTCCTGCGCGCACAGATTCATTCGCCAATGCCTCCTCCAGACAATGCACTTTGATTTATTGCGCTATCTCTAATAGCACCCGAGATATCACCAGATATATATTGGATTTTTCCCTGACCCTGAGTGTCCGGCCCCATGAGACGTTGGTTTTCTCGTCCGCTGGTGGTCCGAGGTCGTTCCCGCTGCCCCGATTCATGCGCCAGGGCTTCCTGCAGACGATGCACTTTGATTTATTGCGCTCTCTCTAATAGCACCCGAGATATCACCAGATATATATTGAATTTTTCCCTGCCCCCTTGTGCCCGGCCTCATGAGTCGGTAGTTTTCACGGCCCCTGGTGGTCCGAGGTCGTTCCCGGTGCACAGAATCATGCGCCAGGGCTTCCTGCAGACAATGCACCTTGATTTATTGCGCTATCTCTAATAGCACCCGAGATATCATCAGATATATATTGAATTTATACCCGACCCTGAGTTTCCGGCCCCATGAGACGGTGGTTTTCTCGGCCCCTGGTGGTCCGAGGTCGTTCCCGCTGCACAGATTCATGCGTCAGGGCCTCCACACAGACAATGCACGTTGGTTTATTGCGCTATCTGTAATAGCACCCGAGATATCAACAGATATATATTGGATTTTTGCCTGACCCTGAGTTCTCGGACTCATGAGACTGTGGTTTTCTCGACCTCTGGTGGTCCGAGGTCGTTCCCGCTGCACAGATTCATGCGTCAGGGCCTCCTGCAGACAATGCACTTTGATTTATCGCGCTATCTCTAATGGCACCCGATATATCACCAGATACATAATGGATTTTTCCCTGACCCTGAGTGTCCGGCCCCATGAGAAGGTGGTTTTCTCGGCCCCTGGTGGTCCGAGGTCGTTCCCGCTGCACAGATTCATGCGCCAGGGCCTCGATCAGATAATTCACTTCGGTTTATTGCTCTCTCTCCAATAGCACCCGAGATATCACCAGATGTATATTGGATTTTTCCCCGACCCTGAGTGTCCGGCCCCATGAGACGGTGGTTTTCTCGACCCCTGGTGGTCCGAGGTCGTTGCCGCTGCACAGAATTATGCGCCAGGGCTTCCTGCAGACAATGCACTTTGATTTATTGCGCTATCTGCAATAGCACCCGAGATATCACCAGATATATATTGGATTTTTGCCTGACCCTGAGTTCTCGGCCCCATGAGACGGTGGTTTTCTCGGCCCCTGGTGGTCCGAAGTCGTTCCGGCTGCACAGATGCATGCGCCAGGGCCTCCTACAGACAATGCACGTTCGTTTATTGCGCTATCTGTAATAGCACCCGAGATATCACCAGATATATATTGGATTTTTGCCTGACCTTGAGTGTCGGGCCCCATGAGACGGTGGTTTTCTCGGCCCCTGGTGGCCCGAGGTCGTTCCCGCTGCACAGATTCATGCGCCAGGGCCTCGTTCAGATAATTCACTTTGGTTTATTGCGCTATCCCTAATAGCACCCGAGATATCACCAGATATATATTGGATTTTCCCCTGACCCTGACTGTCCGGCACCATGAGACTGTGGTTTTCTCGGCCCCTGGTGGTCCGAAGTCGCTCCCGCTGAACAGATTCATGCGCCAGGGCCTCCTACATACAATGCACTTTGATTTATTGCGCTATGTGTAATAGCACCCGAGATATCACCAGATATATATTGGATTTTCCCCTGCCCCTGAGTGTCCGGCCCCATGAGACGGTGGTTTTCTCGGCCCCTGGTGATCCGAGGTCGTTCCCGCTACACAGATTCATGCGCCAGGGCCTCCTGCAGATAATTCACTTTGGTTTATTGCGCTATCTCTAATAGCACCCGAGATATCACCAGATATATATTGGATTTTTCCCTGACCTTGAGTGTCGGGCCCCATGAGACGGTGGTTTTCTCGGCCCCTGGTGGTCCGAGGTCGTTCCCGCTGGCCAGATTCATGCGCCAGGGCCTCCTACAGACAATGCACTTTGATTTATTGCGCTATGTGTAATAGCACCCGAGATATCACCAGATATATATTGGATTTTACCCTGACCCTTAGTATCCGGCCCCATGAGTCGGTGGTTTTCTCGGCCCTTGGTGGTACGAGGTCATTCCCGCTGCACAGATTCATGCGCAAGGGCCTCATACCGACAATGCACTTTGATTTATTGCGCCATCTCTAATAGCACCCGAGATATCACCAGATATATATTGGATTTTCCCCTGACCCTGAGTGTCCGGCCCCATAGGACTGTGGTTTTCTCTGCCCCTGGTGGTCCGAGGACGATCCCGCTGCACAGAATCATGCGCCAGGGCTTCCTGCAGACAATGCACTTTGATTTATTGCGCTATCCCTAATAGCACCCGAGATATCACCAGATATATATTGGATTTTCCCCTGACCCTGAGTGTCCGGCACAATAAGACGGTGGTTTTCTCGGCCCCTGGTGGTCCGAGGTCGTGCCCGCTGCACAGATGCATGCGCCAGGGCCTCCTGCAGATAATTCACTTTGCTTTA
This sequence comes from Nomia melanderi, assembly GCF_051020985.1. Classification (NCBI taxonomy): domain Eukaryota; kingdom Metazoa; phylum Arthropoda; class Insecta; order Hymenoptera; family Halictidae; genus Nomia; species Nomia melanderi. The sequence goes on along the minus strand of NW_027475170.1, from coordinate 94,096 downwards.
TTGCGCTCTCTCTAATAGCACCCGAGATATCACCAGATATATATTGGATTTTTCCCTGACCCTGAGTGTCCGGCCCCATGAGACGGTGGTTTTCTCGGCCCCTGGTGGTCCGAGGTCGTTGCCGCTGCAGAGATTCATGCGCCAGGGCCTCCTGCAGACAATGCACTTTGATTTATAGCGCTATCTCTAATGGCACCCGATATATCACCAGATATAAAATGGATTTTTCCCTGACCCTGAGTGTCCGGCCCCATGAGACGGTGGTTTTCTCGGCCCCTGGTCGTTCGAGGTGGTTCCCGCTGCGCGGATTGATGCGCCACGGCTTCCTGCAGATAATTCACTTGGGTTTATTGCGCTATCTCTAATAGCACCCGAGATATCACCAGATGTATATTGGATTTTTCCCCGCCCCTGAGTGACCGGCCCCATAAGACTGCGGTTTTCTCGGCCCCTGGTGGTCCGAGGTCGTTGCCGCTGCAGAGATTCATGCGCCAGGGCCTCCGGCAGATAATACACTTTGGTTTATTGCGCTATCTCTAACAGCACCCGAGATATCACCAGATATATATTGGATTTTCCCCTGACCCTGAGTGTCCGGCCCCATGAGACGGTGGTTTTCTCCTCCCCTGGTGGTCCGACGTCGTTCCCGCTGCGCAGATTCATGCGCCAGGGCCTCCTACAGACAATGCACGTTGGTTTATTGCGCTGTCTGTAATAGCACCCGAGATATCACCAGATATATATAGGATTTTTGCCTGACCCTGAGTTCTCGGCCCCATGAGACGGTGGTTTTCTCGGCCCCAGGTGGTCCGAGGTCGTTCCCGCTGCCCAGATGCATGCGCCTGGGCCTCCTACAGACAGTGCACTTTGATTTATTGCGCTATCTGTAATAGCACCCGAGATATCACCAGATATATGCTGGATTTTTACATGACCTTGGGTGGCGGATTTCGAATATCAGTAATTTTCTCGGCCCCTGGTGGTCCGAGGTCGTTCCCGCTGCACAGATTCATGCGCCAGGGCCTCCTGCAGATAATTCACTTTGGTTTATTGCGCTATCCCTAATAGCACCCGAGATATCACCATATATATGCTGGATTTTTACATGACCCTGAGAGACCGGCCCCATGTGTCGGAGGTTTTCTCGGCCCCTGGTGGTCCGAGGTCGTTCCCGCTGGCCAGATTCATGCGCCAGGGCCTCCTACAGACAATGCACGTTGGTATATTGCGCTATCTCTAATAGCACCCGAGATATCACCGGATATATATTGGATTTTCCCCTGACCCTGAGTGTCCGGCCCCATGAGACGGTGGTTTTCTCGGCCCCTGGTGGTCCGAGGTCGTTCCCGCTGCACAGAGTCATGCGCCAGGGCTTCCTGCAGACAATGCACTTTGATTTATTGCGCTATCTCTAATAGCACCCGAGATATCATCAGATACATCCTGGGTATTTACATGACCTTGGGTGTCCGGCGCCATGTGTCGTTGGTTTTCTCGGCCCCTGGTGGTCCGAGGTCGTTCCCGCTACACAGGTGCATGCGCCAGGGCCTCCTGCAGATAATTAACTTTGATTTATTGCGCTATCTCTAATAGCACCCGAGATATCACCAAATATATATTGGATTTTTCCCTGACCCTGAGTTTCCGGCCCCATGAGACTGGGGTTTTCTCGGCCCCTGGTCGTCCGAGTTCGTCCCCGCTGCACAGATTCATGCGCCGGGGCCTCCTACAGATAATTCACTTCGGTTTATTGCGCTATCTCTAATAGCACCCGAGATATCACCAGATATATATTGGCTTTTCCCCTGACCCTGAGTGTCCGGCCCCATGAGACGGTGGTTTTCTCGGCCCCTGGTGGTCCGCGGTCGTTCCCGCTGCCCAGATCCATGCGCCAGGGCCTCTTACAGACAATGCACTTTGATTTATTGCCCTATCTGTAATAGCACCCGAAATATCACCAGATATATATTGGATTTTCCCTGACCCTGAGTGTCCGGCCCCATGAGACCGTGGTTTTCTCGGCCCCTGGTGGTCCGAGGTTGTTCCCGCTGCACAGGTTCATGCGCCAGGGCCTCCTACAGACAATGCACGTTGGTTTATTGCGCTATCTGTAATAGCACCCGAGATATCACCAGATATATATATTGGATTTTTCCCTGACCCTGACAGTCCGGCCTCACGAGACGGTGATTTTCTCGGCCCCTGGTGGTCCGAGGTCGTTCCCGCTGCACAGATTCATGCGCCAGGGCCTCCTGCAGACAATGCACTTTGATTTATTGCGCTACCTCTAATAGCACCCGAGATATCACCAGATATATATTGAATTTTACCCTGACCCTTAGTATCCGGCCCCATGAGTCGGTGGTTTTCTCGGCCCCTGGTGGTCCGAGGTGGTTCCCGCTACCCAGATTCATGCGCAGGGGCCTCCTACGGACAATGCACTTTGATTTATTGCGCTATCTCTAATAGCACCCGAGATATCACCAGATATATATTGGATTTTCCCCTGATCCTGAGTGTCCGGCCCCATGAGACGGTGGTTTTCTCGGCCCCTGGTGGTCCGAGGTCTTTGCCGCTGCACAGATTCTTGCGCCAGGGCCTCCCGCAGACAAAGCACTTTACTTTATTGCGCTATCTAAAATAGCACCCGAGATATCACCAGATATGTATTGGATTTTCCCCTGACCCTGAGTGTCCGGTCCCATGAGATGGTGGTTTTCTCGGCCCCTGGTGATCCGAGGTCGTTCCCGCTGCACAGATTCATGCGCCAAGGCCTCCTGCAGACAATTCACTTTGGTTTATTGCCCTATCTCTAATAGCACCCGAGATATCACCAGATATATATTGGATTTTTCCCTGACCCTGAGTTTCCGGCCCCATGAGACGGTGGTATTCTCGGCGCCTGGTCGTCCGAGGTCGTTCCCGCTGCACAGATTCATGCGCCAGGGCCTCCTCCAGATAATTCACTTTCGTTTATTGCGCTATCTCTAATAGTACCCGAGATATCACCAGATATATATTGGATTTTCCCCTGACCCTGAGTGTCCGGCCCCATGAGACGGTGGTTTTCTCGGCCCCTGGTGGTCCGAGGTCGTTCCCGCTGCACAGAGTCATGCGCCAGGGCTTCCTGCAGACAATGCACTTTGATTTATTGCGCTATCTCTAATAGCACCCGAGATATCACCAAATATATATTGGATTTTTCCCTGACCCTGAGTTTCCGGCCCCATGAGACGGGGGTTTTCTCGGCCCCTGGTCGTACGAGGTCGTCCCCGCTGCACAGATTCATGCGCCAGGGCCTCCTACAGATAATTCACTTCGGTTTATTGCGCTATCTCTAATAGCACCCGAGATATCACCAGATATATATTGGCTTTTCCCCTGACCCTGAGTATCCGGCCCCATGAGACGGTGGTTTTCTCGGCCCCTGGTGGTCCGCGGTCGTTCCCGCTGCCCAGATCCATGCGCCAGGGCCTCTTACAGACAATGCACTTTGATTTATTGCCCTATCTGTAATAGCACCCGAAATATCACCAGTTATATATTGGATTTTCCCTGACCCTGAGTGTCCGGCCCTATGAGACCGTGGTTTTCTCGGCCCCTGGTGGTCCGAGGTTGTTCCCGCTGCACATGTTCATGCGCCAGGGCCTCCTACAGACAATGCACGTTGGTTTATTGCGCTATCTGTAATAGCACCCGAGATATCACCAGATATATATATTGGATTTTTCCTTGACCCTGACAGTCCGGCCCCACGAGACGGTGATTTTCTCGGCCCCTGGTGGTCCGAGGTCGTTCCCGCTGCACAGATTCATGCGCCAGGGCCTCCTGCAGACAATGCACTTTGATTTATTGCGCTACCTCTAATAGCACCCGAGATATCACCAGATATATATTGAATTTTACCCTGACCCTTAGTATCCGGCCCCATGAGTCGGTGGTTTTCTCGGCCCCTGGTGGTCCGAGGTGGTTCCCGCTACCCAGATTCATGCGCCAAGGCCTCCTGCAGACAATTCACTTTGGTTTATTGCCCTATCTCTAATAGCACCCGAGATATCACCAGATATATATTGGATTTTTCCCTGACCCTGAGTTTCCGGCCCCATGAAACGGTGGTATTCTCGGCGCCTGGTCGTCCGAGGTCGTTCCCGCTGCACAGATTCATGCGCCAGGGCCTCCTCCAGATAATTCACTTTGGTTTATTGCGCTATCTCTAATAGTACCCGAGATATCACCAGATATATATTGGATTTTCCCCTGACCCTGAGTGTCCGGCCCCATGAGACGGTGGTTTTCTCGGCCCCTGGTGGTCCGAGGTCGTTCCCGCTGCACAGAGTCATGCGCCAGGGCTTCCTGCAGACAATGCACTTTGATTTATTGCGCTATCTCTAATAGCACCCGAGATATCACCAAATATATATTGGATTTTTCCCTGACCCTGAGTTTCCGGCCCCATGAGACGGGGGTTTTCTCGGCCCCTGGTCGTACGAGGTCGTCCCCGCTGCACAGATTCATGCGCCAGGGCCTCCCACAGATAATTCACTTCGGTTTATTGCGCTATCTCTAATAGCACCCGAGATATCACCAGATATATATTGGCGTTACCCCTGACCCTTAGTATCCGGCCCCATGAGTCGGTGGTTTTCTCGGCCCCTGGTGGTCCGAGGTGGTTCCCGCTACCCAGATTCATGCGCAGGGGCCTCCTACGGACAATGCACTTTGGTTTATTGTGCTATCTCTAATAGCACCCGAAATATCACCAGATATATATTGGATTATCCCTGACCCTGAGTGTCCGGCCCCATGAGACCGTGGTTTTCTCGGCCCCTGGTGGTCCGAGGTTGTTCCCGCTGCACAGGTACATGCGCCAGGGCCTCCTACAGAGAATGCACGTTGGTTTATTGCGCTACCTCTAATAGCACCCGAGATATCACCAGATATATATTGGATTCTCACCCTGACCCTTAGTATCCGGCCCCATGAGTCGGTGGTTTTCTCGGCCCCTGGTGGTCCGAGGTCGTTCCCGCTGCACAAGTTCATGCGCAAGGGCCTGATACCGACAGTGCACTTTGATTTATTGCGCTGTCTCTAATAGCACCCGAGATATCACCAGATATATATTGAATTTTACCCTGACCCTTAGTATCCGGCCCCATGAGTCGGTGGTTTTCTCGGCGCCTGGTGGTCCGAGGTGGTTCCCGCTACCCAGATTCATGCGCAGGGGCCTCCTACGGACAATGCACTTTGATTTATTGCGCTATCTCTAATAGCACCCGAGATATCACCAGATATATATTGGATTTTCCCCTGATCCTGAGTGTCCGGCCCCATGAGACGGTGGTTTTCTCGGCCCCTGGTGGTCCGAGGTCTTTGCTGCTGCACAGATTCATGCGCCAGGGCCTCCCGCAGACAAAGCACTTTGCTTTATTGCGCTATCTGTAATAGCACCCGAGATATCACCAGATATGTATTGGATTTTCCCCTGACCCTGAGTGTCCGGTCCCATGAGATGGTGGTTTTGTCGGCCCCTGGTGATCCGAGGTCGTTCCCGCTGCACAGATTCATGCGCCAGGGCCTCCTGCAGACAATTCACTTTGGTTTATTGCCCTATCTCTAATAGCACCCGAGATATCACCAGATATATATTGGATTTTTGCCTGACCCTGAGTTTCCGGCCCCATGAGACGGTGGTATTCTCGGCGCCTGGTCGTCCGAGGTCGTTCCCGCTGCACAGATTCATGCGCCAGGGCCTCCTCCAGATAATTCACTTTGGTTTATTGCGCTATCTCTAATAGTACCCGAGATATCACCAGATATATATTGGATTTTCCCCTGACCCTGAGTGTCCGGCCCCATGAGATGGTGGTTTTCTCGGCCCCTGGTGATCCGAGGTCGTTCCCACTGCACAGATTCATGGGCCAGGGCCTCCTCCAGATAATTCACTTTCGTTTATTGCGCTATCTCTAATAGTACCCGAGATATCACCAGATATATATTGGATTTTCCCCTGACCCTGAGTGTCCGGCCCCATGAGACGGTGGTTTTCTCGGCCCCTGGTGGTCCGAGGTCGTTCCCGCTGCACCGAGTCATGCGCCAGGGCTTCCTGCAGACAATGCACTTTGATTTATTGCCCTATCTGTAATAGCACCCGAAATATCACCAGATATATATTGGATTTTCCCTGACCCTGAGTGTCCGGCCCTATGAGACCGTGGTTTTCTCGGCCCCTGGTGGTCCGAGGTTGTTCCCGCTGCACAGGTTCATGCGCCAGGGCCTCCTACAGACAATGCACGTTGGTTTATTGCGCTATCTGTAATAGCACCCGAGATATCACCAGATATATATTGAATTTTACCCTGACCCTTAGTATCCGGCCCCATGAGTCGGTGGTTTTCTCGGCCCCTGGTGGTCCGAGGTGGTTCCCGCTACACAGGTGCATGCGCCAGGGCCTCCTGCAGATAATTAACTTTGATTTATTGCGCTATCTCTAATAGCACCGGAGATATCACCAAATATATATTGGATTTTTCCCTGACCCTGAGTTTCCGGCGCCATGAGACGGGGGTTTTCTCGGCCCCTGGTCGTCCGAGGTCGTTCCCGCTACACAGGTGCATGCGCCAGGGCCTCCTGCAGATAATTAACTTTGATTTATTGCGCTATCTCTAATAGCACCGGAGATATCACCAAATATATATTGGATTTTTCCCTGACCCTGAGTTTCCGGCGCCATGAGACGGGGGTTTTCTCGGCCCCTGGTCGTCCGAGGTCGTCCCCGCTGCACAGATTCATGCGCCAGGGCCTCCTACAGATAATTCACTTCGGTTTATTGCGCTATCTCTAATAGCACCCGAGATATCACCAGATATATATTGGCTTTTCCCCTGACCCTGAGTGTCCGGCCCCATGAGACGGTGGTTTTCTCGGCCCCTGGTGGTCCGCGGTCGTTCCCGCTGCCCAGATCCATGCGCCAGGGCCTCTTACAGACAATGCACTTTGATTTATTGCCCTATCTGTAATAGCAACCGAAATATCACCAGATATATATTGGATTTTCCCTGACCCTGAGTGTCCGGCCCCATGAGACCGTGGTTTTCTCGGCCCCTGGTGGTCCGAGGTTGTTCCCGCTGCACAGGTTCATGCGCCAGGGCCTCCTACAGACAATGCACGTTGGTTTATTGCGCTATCTGTAATAGCACCCGAGATATCACCAGATATATATATTGGATTTTTCCCTGACCCTGACAGTCCGGCCCCACGAGACGTTGATTTTCTCGGCCCCTGGTGGTCCGAGGTCGTTCCCGCTGCACAGATTCATGCGCCAGGGCCTCCTGCAGACAATGCACTTTGATTTATTGCGCTACCTCTAATAGCACCCGAGATATCACCAGATATATATTGGATTCTACCCTGACCCTTAGTATCCGGCCCCATGAGTCGGTGGTTTTCTCTGCCCCTGGTGGTCCGAGGTCGTTCCCGCTGCACAAGTTCATGCGCAAGGGCCTCATACCGACAGTACACTTTGATTTATTGCGTTATCTCTAATAGCACCCGAGATATCACCAGATATATATTGAATTTTACCCTGACCCTTAGTATCCGGCCCCATGAGTCGGTGGTTTTCTCGGCCCCTGGTGGTCCGAGGTGGTTCCCGCTACCCAGATTCATGCGCTGGGGCCTCCTACGGACAATGCACTTTGATTTATTGCGCTATCTCTAATAGCACCCGAAATATCACCAGATATATATTGGATTTTCCCTGACCCTGAGTGTCCGGCCCCATGAGACCGTGGTTTTCTCGGCCCCTGGTGGTCCGAGGTTGTTCCCGCTGCACAGGTTCATGCGCCAGGGCCTCCTACAGACAATGCACCTTGGTTTATTGCGCTATCTGTAATAGCACCCGAGATATCACCAGATATATAATGGATTTTTCCCTGACACTGACAGTCCGGCCCCACGAGACGGTGATTTTCTCGGCCCCTGGTGGTCCGAGGTCGTTCCCGCTGCACAGATTCATGCGCCAGGGCCTCCTGCAGACAATGCACTTTGATTTATTGCGCTACCTCTAATAGCACCCGAGATATCACCAGATATATATTGGATTCTACACTGACCCTTAGTATCCGGCCCCATGAGTCGGTGGTTTTCTCGGCCCCTGGTGGTCGGAGGTCGTTCCCGCTGCACAAGTTCATGCGCAAGGGCCTGATACCGACAGTGCACTTTGATTTATTGCGCTGTCTCTAATAGCACCCGAGATATCACCAGATATATATTGAATTTTACCCTGACCCTTAGTATCCGGCCCCATGAGTCGGTGGTTTTCACGGCCCCTGGTGGTCCGAGGTGGTTCCCGCTACCCAGATTCATGCGCAGGGGCCTCCTGCAGACAATTCACTTTGGTTTATTGCCCTATCTCTAATAGCACCCGAGATATCACCAGATATATATTGGATTTTTGCCTGATCCTGAGTGTCCGGCCCCATGAGACGGTGGTTTTCTCGGCCCCTGGTGGTCCGAGGTCGTTCCCGCTGCACAGATTCATGCGCCAGGGCCTCCTGCAGACAATTCACTTTGGTTTATTGCCCTATCTCTAATAGCACCCGAGATATCACCAGATATATATTGGATTTTTCCCTGACCCTGAGTTTCCGGCCCCATGAGACGGTGGTATTCTCGGCGCCTGGTCGTCCGAGGTCGTTCCCGCTGCACAGATTCATGCGCCAGGGCCTCCTCCAGATAATTCACTTTCGTTTATTGCGCTATCTCTAATAGTACCCGAGATATCACCAGATATATATTGGATTTTCCCCTGACCCTGAGTGTCCGGCCCCATGAGACGGTGGTTTTCTCGGCCCCTGGTGGTCCGAGGTCGTTCCCGCTGCACAGAGTCATGCGCCAGGGCCTCCTGCAGACAATGCACGTTGGTTTATTGCGCTATCTCTAATAGCACCCGAGATATCACCAGATATATATTGGATTTTTCCCTGACTCTGAGTGTGCGTCCCCATGAGACGGTGGTTTTCTCGGCCCCTGGTGTTCCGAGGTCGTTCCTGCTGCACAGAATCATGCGCCAGGGCTTCCTGCAGACAATGCACTTTGATTTATTGCGCTATCTCTGATAGCACCCGAGATATCACCAGATATATGCTGGATTTCTACATGACCCTGAGAGTCCGGCACCATGAGTCGGTGGTTTTCTCGGCCCCTGGTGGTCCGAGGTCGTTCCCGCTGCACAGATTCATGCGCCAGGGCCTCCTGCAGACAATTCACTTTGGTTTATTGCCCTATCTCTAATAGCACCCGAGATATCACCAGATATATATTGGATTTTTCCCTGACCCTGAGTTTCCGGCCCCATGAGACGGTGGTATTCTCGGCGCCTGGTCGTCCGAGGTCGTTCCCGCTGCACAGATTCATGCGCCAGGGCCTCCTCCAGATAATTCACTTTCGTTTATTGCGCTATCTCTAATAGTACCCGAGATATCACCAGATATATATTGGATTTTCCCCTGACCCTGAGTGTCCGGCCCCATGAGACGGTGGTTTTCTCGGCCCCTGGTGGTCCGAGGTCGTTCCCGCTGCACAGAGTCATGCGCCAGGGCCTCCTGCAGACAATGCACGTTGGTTTATTGCGCTATCTCTAATAGCACCCGAGATATCACCAGATATATATTGGATTTTTCCGTGACTCTGAGTGTGCGTCCCCATGAGACGGTGGTTTTCTCGGCCCCTGGTGTTCCGAGGTCGTTCCTGCTGCACAGAATCATGCGCCAGGGCTTCCTGCAGACAATGCACTTTGATTTATTGCGCTATCTCTGATAGCACCCGAGATATCACCAGATATATGCTGGATTTTTACATGACCCTGAGAGTCCGGCACCATGAGTCGGTGGTTTTCTCGGCCCCTGGTGGTCCGAGGTCGTTCCCGCTGCCCAGATTCATGCGCAGGGGCCTCCTACGGACAATGCACTTTGATTTATTGCGCTATCTCTAATAGCACCCGAGATATCACCAGATATATATTGGATTTTTCCCTGACCCTGAGTTTCCGGCCCCATGAGACGGGTGTTTTCTCGGCCCCTGGTCGTCCGTGGTCGTCCCCGCTGCACAGATTCATGCGCCAGGGCCTCCTACAGATAATTCACTTCGGTTTATTGCGCTATCTCTAATAGCACCCGAGATATCACCAGATATATATTGGCTTTTCCCCTGACCCTGAGTGTCCGGCCTCATGGGACGGTGGTTTTCTCGGCCCCTGGTAGTACGAGGTCGTTCCCGCTGCACAGATTCATGCGCCAGGGCCTCCTACAGACAATGCACGTTGGTTTATTGCGCTATCTGTAATAGCACCCGAGATATCACCCGATATATATTGGATTTTTCCCTGACCCTGACAGTCCGGCCCCACGAGACGTTGATTTTCTCGGCCCCTGGTGGTCCGAGGTCGTTCCCGCTGCACAGAATTATGCGCCAGGGCCTCCTGCAGATAATTCACTTTGGTTTATTTCGCTATCTCTAATAGCACCCGAGATATCACCACATATATATTGGATTTTCCCCTGACCCTGAGTGTCCGGCCCCATGAGACGGTGGTTTTCTCGGCCCGTGGTGGTCCGAGGTCGTTCCCGCTGCACAGATTCATGCGCCAGGGCCTCCCGCAGACAAAGCACTTTGGTTTATTGCGCTATCTGTAATAGCACGCGAGATATCACCAGATATATGCTGGATTTTTACATGACCTTGGGTGGCGGATTTCGAATATCTGTAATTTTCTCGGCCCCTGGTGGTCCGAGGTCGTTCCTGCTGCACAGAATCATTCGCCAGTGCCTCCTACAGAGAATGCACTTTGATTTATTGCGCTATCTCCAATAACACCCAAGATATCACCAGATATATATTGGGTTTTTCCCTGACCCTGAGTTTCCGGCCGCATGAGACGGGTGTTTTCTCGGCCCCTGGTCGTCCGAGGTCGTCCCCGCTGCACAGATTCATGCGCCAGGGAGTCCTACAGATAATTCACTTCGGTTTCTTGCGCTATCTCTAATAGCACCCGAGATATCACCAGATATATATTGGCTTTTCCCCTGACCCTGAGTGTCCGGCCTCATGGGACGGTGTTTTTCTCGGCCCCTGGTGGTCCGAGGTCGTTCCCGCTGTCCAGATCCATGCGCCAGGGCCTCTTACAGACAATGCACTTTGATTTATTGCGCTATCTGTAATAGCACCCGAGATATCACCAGATATATATTGGATTTTTCCCTGACCCTGAGTGTCCGGCCCCATGAGACCGTGGTTTTCTCGGCCCCTGGTGGTCCGAGGTTGTTCCCGTTGCACAGATTCATGCGCCAGGGCCTCCTACAGACAATGCACGTTGGTTTATTGCGCTATCTGTAATAGCACCCGAGATATCACCAGATATATATTGGATTTTTCCCTGACCCTGACAGTCCGGCCCCACGAGACGGTGATTTTCTCGGCCCCTGGTGGTCCGAGGTCGATCCCGCTGCACAGAATCATGCGCCAGGGCTTCCTGCAGACAATGCACTTTGATTTATTGCGCTATCTGTAATAGCACCCGTGATATCACCGGATATATATTGGATTTTTCCCCGACCCTGAGTGTCCGGCCCCATGTGTCGGTGGTTTTCTCGGCCCCTGCTGGTCGGAGGTCGTTCCCGCTACACAGATTCATGCGCCAGGGCATCCTGCAGATAATTCACTTTGGTTTATTGCCCTATGTCTAATAGCACCCGTGATATCACCGGATATATATTGGATTTTTCCCCGACCCTGAGTGTCCGGCCCCATGTGTCGGTGGTTTTCTCGGCCCCTGGTGATCCGAGGTCGTTCCCGCTGCACAGATTCATGCGCCGGGGCCTCCTGCAGACAATTCACTTTGGTTTATTGCGCTATCTCTAATAGCACCCGAGATATCACCTGATATATATTGGATTTTTCCCCGACCCTGAGTGTCCGGCCCAATGAGACGGTGGTTTTCTCGGCCGCTGGTGGTCCGAGGTCGTTCCCGCTGCACAGATTCATGCCCCAGGGCTTCCTGCAGACAATGCACTTTGATTTAGTTCGCTACCTCTAATAGCACGAGAGATATCATCAGACACATCCTGGGTATTTACATGACCTTGGGTGTCCGTCCCCATGAGACGGTGGTTTTCTCGGCCCCTGGTGGTCCGAGGTCGTTCCCGCTGCACAGAATCATGCGCCAGGGCTTCCTGCTGACAATGCACTTTGATTTATTGCGCTATCTCTAATAGCACCCGAGATATCACCAGATATATATTGTATTTTACCCTGACCCTTAGTATCCGGCCCCATGAGTCGGTGGTTTTCTCGGCCCCTGGTGGTCCGAGGTCGTTCCCGCTGCCCAGATTCATGCGCAGGGGCCTCCTACGGACAATGCACTTTGATTTATTGCGCTATCTCTAATAGCACCCGAGATATCACCAGATATATATTGGATTTTCCCCTGACCCTAAGTGTCCGGCCCTATGAGACTGTGGTTTTCTCGGCCCCTGGTGGTTCGAGGTCGTTCCCGCTGCCCAGACTCATGCGCCAGGGCCTCGTACAGACAATTCACTTTGATTTATTGCGCTATCTGTAATAGCACCCGAGATATCACCATATATATGCTGGATTTTTCCCTGACCCTGACAGTCCGGCCCCACGAGACGGTGATTTTCTCGGCCCCTGGTGGTCCGAGGTCGATCCCGCTGCACAGAATCATGCGCCAGGGCTTCCTGCAGACAATGCACTTTGATTTATTGCGCTATCCCTAATAGCACCCGAGATATCACCAGATATATATTGAATTTTCCCCTGACCCTGAGTGTCCGGCCCTATGAGACTGTGGTTTTCTCGGCCCCTGGTGGTTCCAGGTCGTTCCCGCTGCCCAGATTCATGCGCCAGGGCCTCCTACAGACAATTCACTTTGATTTATTGCGCTATCTGTAATAGCACCCGAGATATCACCAGATATGTATTGGATTTTCCCCTGACCCTGAGTGTCCGGTCCCATGAGTCGGTGGTTTTTTCGGCCCCTGGGGGTCCGAGGTCGTTACCGCTGCCCAGATTCATGCGCAGGGGCCTCCTACGGACAACGCACTTTGATTTATTGCGCTATCTCTAATAGCACCCGTGATATCACCAGATATATATTGGCTTTTTCCCCGACCCTGAGTGGCGGCCCCATGAGACGGTGGTTTTCTCGGCCCCTGGTGGTCCGAGGTCGTTCCCGCTGCACAGATTCATGCGCCAGGGCCTCCTACAGACAATGCACTTTGATTTATTGCGCTATCTGTAATAGCACGCGAGATATCACCAGATATATGCTGGATTTTTACATGACCGTGGGTGGCGGATTTCGAATATCTGTAATATTCTCGGCCCCTGGTGGTCCGAGGTCGTTCCTGCTGCACAGAATCATTCGCCAGTGCCTCCTGCAGAGAATGCACTTTGATTTATTGCTCTATCTCCAATAACACCCAAGATATCACCAGATATATATTGGGTTTTTCTCGCTGACCCTGACAGACCGGCTCCATGAGACGGTGATTTTCTCGGCCCCTGGTGGACCGAGGTCGCTGCCGCTGCACAGATTCATGCGCCAGGGCCTCCTACAGACAATGCACTTTGATTTATTGCGCTATCTGTAATAGCACCCGAGATATCACGAAATATATATTGGATTTTTCCCTGACCCTGAGTGTCCGGCCCCATGAGACTGTGGTTTTCTCGGCGCCTGGTGGTCCGAGGTCGTTCCCGCTGCACAGATTCATGCGCCAGGGCTTCCTACAGACAATGCACTTTGGTTTATTGCGCTATCTGTAATAGCACCCGAGATATCTACCAGATATATATTGGATTTTTCCCTGACCCTGACAGTCCGGCCCCACGAGACGGTGATTTTCTCGGCCCCTGGTGGTCCGAGGTCGATCCCGCTGCACAGAATCATGCGCCAGGGCTTCCTGCAGACAATGCACTTTGATTTATTGCGCTCTCCCTAATAGCACCCGAGATATCACCAGATATATATTTGATTTTCCCCTGACCCTGAGTGTCCGGCCCCATGAGATGGTTGTTTTCTCGGCCCCTGGTGGTCCGAGGTCGTTCCCGCTGGCCAGATTCATGCGCCAGGGCCTCCTGCAGATAATTCACTTTGGTTTATTGCGCTATCCCTAATAGCACCCGAGATATAACCAGATATATATTGGATTTTCCCCTGACCCTGACTGTCCGGCACCATGAGACTGTGGTTTTCTCGGCCCCTGGTGGTCCAAGGTCGTTAACGCTGCCCAGATTCATGCGCCAGGGCCTCCTACAGACAATTCACTTTGGTTTATTGCGCTATCTCTAATAGCACCGGAGATATCACCAGATATATATTGAATTTTACCCTGACCCTTAGTATCCGGCCCCATGAGTCGGTGGTTTTCTCGGCCCCTGGTGGTCCGAGGTCGTTCCCGCTGGCCAGATTCATGCGCCAGGGCCTCCGGCAGATAATTCACTTTGGTTTATTGCGCTATCCCTAATAGCACCCGAGATATCACCAGATATATATTTGATTTTCCCCTGACCCTGAGTGTCCGGCCCCATGAGATGGTTGTTTTCTCGGCCCCTGGTGGTCCGTGGTCGTTCCCGCTGGCCAGATTCATGCGCCACGGCCTCCTGCAGATAATTCACTTTGGTTTATTGCGCTATTCCTAATAGCACCCGAGATATCACCAGATATATATTGGATTTTCCCCTGACCCTGACAGTCCAGCCCCATAAGACGGTGGTTTTCTCGGCCCCTGGTAGTCCGAGGTCGTTCCCGCTGCACAGATTCATGCGGCAGGGATTCCTGCAGACAATGCAATTTGATTTATTGCGCTATCTCTAATAGCACCCGAGAAATCACCAGATATAGGCTGGATTTTTACATGACCCTGAGTGTCCGGCCACATGTGTCGGTGGATTTCTCGGCCCGTGGTGTTCCGAGGTCGTTGCCGCTGCACAGATTCATGCGCCAGGGCCTCCCGCAGACAACGCACTTTGATTTATTGCGCTATCTGTAATAGCATGCGAGATATCACCAGATATATGCTGGATTTTTACATGACCTTGGGAGGCGGATTTCGAATATCTGTAATTTTCTCGGCCCCTGGTGGTCCGAGGTCGTTCCCGCTGCACAGAATCATGCGCCAAGGCTTCCTGCTGACAATGCACTTTGATTTATTGCGCTATCTCTAATAGCACCCGAGATATCACCAGATATATATTGTATTTTACCCTGACCCTTAGTATCCGGCCCCATGAGTCGGTGGTTTTCTCGGCCCCTGGTGGTCCGAGGTCGTTCCCGCTGCCCAGATTCATGCGCAGGGGCCTCCTACGGACAATGCACTTTGATTTATTGCGCTATCTCTAATAGCACCCGAGATATCACCAGATATGTATTGGATTTTCCCCTGACCCTGAGTGTCCGGTCCCATGAGTCGGTGGTTTTTTCGGCCCCTGGGGGTCCGAGGTCGTTACCGCTGCCCAGATTCATGCGCAGGGGCCTCCTACGGACAACGCACTTTGATTTATTGCGCTATCTCTAATAGCACCCGTGATATCACCAGATATATGCTGGATTTTTACATGACCTTGGGTGGCGGATTTCGAATATCTGTAATATTCTCGGCCCCTGGTGGTCCGAGGTCGTTCCTGCTGCACAGAATCATTCGCCAGTGCCTCCTGCAGAGAATGCACTTTGATTTATTGCTCTATCTCCAATAACACCCAAGATATCACCAGATATATATTGGGTTTTTCTCGCTGACCCTGACAGACCGGCTCCATGAGACGGTGATTTTCTCGGCCCCTGGTGGACCGAGGTCGCTGCCGCTGCACAGATTCATGCGCCAGGGCCTCCTACAGACAATGCACGTTGGTTTATTGCGCTATCTGTAATAGCACCCGAGATATCTACCAGATATATATTGGATTTTTCCCTGACCCTGAGGGTCCGGCCCCATGAGACTGTGGTTTTCTCGGCGCCTGGTGGTCCGAGGTCGTTCCCGCTGCACAGATTCATGCGCCAGGGCTTCCTACAGACAATGCACGTTGGTTTATTGCGCTATCTCCAATAACACCCAAGATATCACCAGATATATATTGGGTTTTTCTCGCTGTCCCTGACAGTCCGGCTACATGAGACGGTGATTTTCTCGGCCCCTGGTGGTCCGAGGTCATTCCCGCTGCCCAGATTCATGCGCCAGGGCCTCCCGCAGACAAAGCACTTTGATTTATTGCGCTATCTGTAATAGCACCCGAGATATCACCAGATATATATTGGATGGTTCCCTGACCCTGAGTGTCCGGCCCCATGAGACCGTGGTTTTCTCGGCCCCTGGTGGTCGGAGGTCGTTCCCGCTGCACAGATGCATGCGCCAGGGCCTCCTGCAGATAATTCACTTTGGTTTATTTCGCTATCTCTAATAGCACCCGAGATATCACCAGATATATATTGGATTTTCCCCTGACCCTGATTGTCCGGCCCCATGAGACGGTGGTTTTCTCGGCCCGTGGTGGTCCGAGGTCGTTCCCGCTGCACAGATTCATGCGCCAGGGCCTCCCGCAGACAAAGCACTTTGGTTTATTGCGCTATCTGTAATAGCATGCGAGATATCACCAGATATATGCTGGATTTTTACATGACCTTGGGTGGCGAATTTCTAATATCTGTAATTTTCTCGGCCCCTGGTGGTCCGAGGTCGTTCCTGCTGCACAGAATCATTCGCCAGTGCCTCCTGCAGAGAATGCACTTTGATTTATTGCGCTATCTCCAATAACACACAAGATATCACCAGATATATATTGGGTTTTTCTCGCTGTCCCTGACAGTCCGGCTCAATGAGACGGTGATTTTCTCGGCCCCTGGTGGTCCGAGGTCATTCCCGCTGCACAGAATCATGGGCCAGGGCTTCTTGCAGACAATGCACTTTGATTTATTGCGCTATCTCTAATAGCACCCGAGATATCACCATATATATATTGGATTTTACCCTGACCCTTAGTATCCGGCCCCATGAGTCGGTGGTTTTCTCGGCCCCTGGTGGTCCGAGGTCGTTCCCGCTGCACAGACTCATGCGCCAGGGCCTCGTACAGACAATTCACTTTGATTTATTGCGCTATCTGTAATAGCACCCGAGATATCACCAGATATATATTGAATTTTCCCCTGACCCTGAGTGTCCGGCCCTATGAGACTGTGGTTTTCTCGGCCCCTGGTGGTTCGAGGTCGTTCCCGCTGCCCAGATTCATGCGCAAGGGCCTGATACCGACAATGCACTTCGATTTATTGCGCTTTCTCTAATAGCACCCGAGATATCACCAGATATATATTGGATTTTCCCCTGACCCTGAGTGCCCGGCCCTATGAGACTTTGGTTTTCTCGGCCCCTGGTGGTCCGAGGTCGTTCCCGCTGCCCAGATTCATGCGCCAGGGCCTCCTACAGACAATTCACTTTGGTTTATTGCGCTATCTCTAATAGCACCGGAGATATCACCAGATATATATTTGATTTTCCCCTGACCCTGAGTGTCCGGCCCCATGAGATGGTTGTTTTCTCGGCCCCTGGTGATCCGAGGTCGTTCCCGCTACACAGATTCATGCGCCAGGGCCTCCTGCAGATAATTCACTTTGGTTTATTGCCCTATCTCTAATAGCACCCGAGATATCACCAGATATATATTGGATTTTTCCCCGACCCTGAGTGCCGGCCCCATGAGACGGTGGTTTTCTCGGCCCCTGGTGGTCCGAGGTCGTTCCCGCTGCACAGATTCATGCGCCAGGACCTCCTACAGACAATGCACGTTGGTTTATTGCGCCATCTGTAATAGCACCCGAGATATCACCAGATATATATTGGATTTTTCCCTGACACTGACAGTCCGGCCCCACGAGACGGTGATTTTCTCGGCCCCTGGTGGTCCGAGGTCGATCCCGCTGCACAGAATCATGCGCCGGTGCTTCCTACAGACAATGCACTTTGATTTATTGCGCTATCTGTAATAGCACCCGTGATATCACCGGATATATATTGGATTTTTCCCCGACCCTGAGTGTCCGGCCCCATGTGTCGGTGGTTTTCTCGGCCCCTGCTGGTCCGAGGTCGTTCCCGCTACACAGATTCATGCGCCAGGGCCTCCTGCAGATAATTCACTTTGGTTTATTGCCCTATGTCTAATAGCACCCGTGATATCACCGGATATATATTGGATTTTTCCCCGACCCTGAGTGTCCGGCCCCATGTGTCGGTGGTTTTCTCGGCCCCTGGTGATCCGAGGTCGTTCCCGCTGCACAGATTCATGCGCCGGGGCCTCCTGCAGACAATTCACTTTGGTTTATTGCGCTATCTCTAATAGCACCCGAGATATCACCTGATATATATTGGATTTTTCCCCGACCCTGAGTGTCCGGCCCAATGAGACGGTGGTTTTCTCGGCCGCTGGTGGTCCGAGGTCGTTCCCGCTGCACAGATTCATGCCCCAGGGCTTCCTGCAGACAATGCACTTTGATTTAGTTCGCTACCTCTAATAGCACGAGAGATATCATCAGACACATCCTGGGTATTTACATGACCTTGGGTGTCCGGCGCCATGTGTCGATGGTTTTCTCGGCCCCTGGTGATCCGAGGTCGTTCCCGCTGCACAGATTCATGCGCCAGGGCCTCCTGCAGACAATGCACTTTGATTTATTGCGCTATCTCTAATAGCACCCGAGATATCACCAGATATATATTGTATTTTACCCTGACCCTTAGTATCCGGCCCCATGAGACGGTGGTTCTCTCGGCCGCTGGTGGTCCGAGGTCGTTCCCGCTGGCCAGATTAACGCGCCAGGGCCTCCTACAGACAATGCACTTTGATTTATTGCACTATCTGTAATAGCACCCGAGATATCACCAGATATATATTGGATTTTTCCCTGACCCTGAGTGTCCGTCCCCATGAGACGGTGGTTTTCTCGGCCCCTGGTGGTCCGAGGTCGTTCCCGCTGCACAGAATCATGCGCCAGGGCTTCCTGCTGACAATGCACTTTGATTTATTGCGCTATCTCTAATAGCACCCGAGATATCACCAGATATATATTGTATTTTACCCTGACCCTTAGTATCCGGCTCCATGAGTCGGTGGTTTTCTCGGCCCCTGGTGGTCCGAGGTCGTTCCCGCTGCCCAGATTCATGCGCAGGGGCCTCCTACGGACAATGCACTTTGATTTATTGCGCTATCTCTAATAGCACCCGAGATATCACCGGATATATATTGGATTTTCCCCTGACCCTAAGTGTCCGGCCCTATGAGACTGTGGTTTTCTCGGCCCCTGGTGGTTCGAGGTCGTTCCCGCTGCCCAGACTCATGCGCCAGGGCCTCGTACAGACAATGCACTTTGATTTATTGGGCTCTCTGTAATAGCACCCGAGATATCACCAGATATATATTGGATTTTCCCCTGACCCTGAGTGTCCGGCCCCATGAGACTGTGGTTTTCTCGGCCACTGGTGGTCCAAGGTCGTTCGAGCTGCACAGATTCATGCGCCAGGGCCTCCTACAGACAATGCACTTTGATTTATTGCGCTATCTGTAATAGCACCCGTGAAAGCTCCATATATATGCTGGATTTTTACATGACTTTGGGTGACGGATACCGAAAATCTCTAATTTTCTCGGCCCCTGGTGGTCCGATGTCGTTCCCGCTGGCCAGATTCATGCGCCAGGGCCTCCTACAGACAATGCACTTTGATTTATTGGGCTCTCTGTAATAGCACCCGAGATATCACCAGATATATATTGGATTTTTCCCTGACCCTGTGTGTCCGGCCCCATGAGACGGTGGTTTTCTCGGCCCCTGGTGGTCCGAGGTCGTTCGAGCTGCACAGATTCATGCGCCTGGGCCTCCTACAGACAATGCACATTGATTTATTGCGCTATCTGTATTAGCACCCGAGATATCACCAGATATATATTGGATTATTCCCAGACCCTGAGTGTCCGGCCCCATGAGACGGTGGTTTTCTCGGCCCGTGGTGGTCCGAGGTCGTTGCCGCTGCACAGATTCATGCGCCAGGGCCTCCTGCAGATAATTCACTTTGGTTTATTGCGATATCTCTAATAGCACCCGAGATATCACCAGATATATATTGGATTTTCCCCTGTCCCTTAGTGTCCGGCCCTATGAGACGGTGGTTTTCTCGGACCCTGGTGGTCCGAGGTCGTTCCCGCTGGCCAGATTCATGGGCCAGGGCCTCCTACAGACAATGCACTTTGATTTATTGTGCTATCTCTAATGGCACCCGAGAAAGCTCCATATATATGCTGTATTTTTACATGAATTTGGGTGACGGATACCGAAAATCTGTAATTTTCTCGGCCCCTGGTGGTCCCATGTCGTTCCCGCTGGCCAGATTCATGCACCAGGGCCTCCTACAGACAATGCACTTTGATTTATTGGGCTATCTGTAACAGCACCCTAGATATCACCAGATATATATTGGATTTTTCCCTGACCCTGAGTGTCCGGCCCCATGAGACGGTGGTTTTCTCGGCCCCTGGTGGTCCGAGGTCGTTCGAGCTGCACAGATTCATGCGCCTGGGCATCCTACAGACAATTCACTTTGATTTTTTGCGCTATCTGTAATAGCACCCGCGATATGACCAGATATATATTGGATTATTCCCTGACCCTGAGTGTCCGGCCCCATGAGACGGTGGTTTTCTCGGCCCGTGGTTTTCCGTGGTCGTTCCCGCTGCACAGATTCATGCGCCAGGGCCTCCTGCAGACAACTCACTTTGGTTTATTGCGCTATCTCTAAAAGCACCCGAGATATCACCAGATATATATTGGATTTTTCCCTGACCCTGAATGTCCGGCGCCATGAGACGGTGGTTTACTCGGCCCCTGGTGGTCGGAGGTCGTTCCCGCTGCACAGATGCATGCGCCAGGGCCTCCTGCAGATAATTCACTTTGGTTTATTGCGTTATCTCTAATAGCACCCGAGATATCAGACAGATATATATTGGATTTTCCCCTGACCCTGAGTGTCCGGCCCCATGAGACGGTGGTTTTCTCGGCCCCTGGTGGTCCGAGGTCGTTCCCGCTGCCCAGATTCATGCGCCAGGGCCCCCTACAGACAATGCACTTTGATTTATTGCGCTATCTCTAATAGCACCCGAGATATCGCCCGATATATATTGCATTTTTCCCTGACCCTGAGTGTCCGGCCCCATGAGAGGGTGGTTTTCTCGGCCACTGGTGGTCCAAGGTCGTTCGAGCTGCACAGATTCATGCGCCAGGGCCTCCTACAGACAATGCACTTTGATTTATTGCGCTATCTGTAATAGCACCCGTGAAAGCTCCATATATATGCTGGATTTTTACATGACTTTGGGTGACGGATACCGAAAATCTGTAATTTTCTCGGCCCCTGGTGGTCCGATGTCGTTCCCGCTGCACAGATTCATGCGCCCGGGCCTCCTACAGACAATGCACTTTGATTTATTGGGCTATATGCAATAGCACCCGAGATATCACCAGATATATATTGGATTTTTTCCCGACCCTGAGGGTCCGGCCCCATGAGACGGTGGTTTTCTCGGCCCCTGGTGGTCCGAGGTCGTTCCCGCTGCACAGATTCATGCGCCAGGTCCTCCTGCAGATAATTCTCTTTGGTTAATTGCCCTATCTATAATAGCACCCTAGATATCACCAGATATATATTGGATTTTTCCCTGACCCTGAGTGTCCGGCCCCATGAGACGGTGGTTTTCTCGGCCCCTGGTGGTCCGAGGTCGTTCGAGCTGCACAGATTCATGCGCCTGGGCATCCTACAGACAATTCACTTTGATTTTTTGCGCTATCTGTAATAGCACCCGCGATATGACCAGATATATATTGGATTATTCCCTGACCCTGAGTGTCCGGCCCCATGAGACGGTGGTTTTCTCGGCCCCTGGTGGTCCGAGGTCGTTCCCGCTGCCCAGATTCATGCGCCAGGGCCCCCTACAGACAATGCACTGTGATTTATTGCGCTATCTCTAATAGCACCCGAGATATCGCCCGATATATATTGCATTTTTCCCTGACCCTGAGTGTCCGGCCCCATGAGAGGGTGGTTTTCTCGGCCACTGGTGGTCCAAGGTCGTTCGAGCTGCACAGATTCATGCGCCAGGGCCTCCTACAGACAATGCACTTTGATTTATTGCGCTATCTGTAATAGCACCCGTGAAAGCTCCATATATATGCTGGATTTTTACATGACTTTGGGTGACGGATACCGAAAATCTGTAATTTTCTCGGCCCCTGGTGGTCCGATGTCGTTCCCGCTGCACAGATTCATGCGCCCGGGCCTCCTACAGACAATGCACTTTGATTTATTGGGCTATATGCAATAGCACCCGAGATATCACCAGATATATATTGGATTTTTTCCCGACCCTGAGGGTCCGGCCCCATGAGACGGTGGTTTTCTCGGCCCCTGGTGGTCCGAGGTCGTTCCCGCTGCACAGATTCATGCGCCAGGTCCTCCTGCAGATAATTCTCTTTGGTTAATTGCCCTATCTATAATAGCACCCTAGATATCACCAGATATATATTGGATTTTTCCCTGACCCTGAGTGTCCGGCCCCATGAGACGGTGGTTTTCTCGGCCCCTGGTGGTCCGAGGTCGTTCGAGCTGCACAGATTCATGCGCCTGGGCATCCTACAGACAATTCACTTTGATTTTTTGCGCTATCTGTAATAGCACCCGCGATATGACCAGATATATATTGGATTATTCCCTGACCCTGAGTGTCCGGCCCCATGAGACGGTGGTTTTCTCGGCCCGTGGTTTTCCGTGGTCGTTCCCGCTGCACAGATTCATGCGCCAGGGCCTCCTGCAGACAACTCACTTTGGTTTATTGCGCTATCTCTAAAAGCACCCGAGATATCACCAGATATATATTGGATCTTTCCCTGACCCTGAATGTCCGGCGCCATGAGACGGTGGTTTACTCGGCCCCTGGTGGTCGGAGGTCGTTCCCGCTGCACAGATGCATGCGCCAGGGCCTCCTGCAGATAATTCACTTTGGTTTATTGCGTTATCTCTAATAGCACCCGAGATATCAGACAGATATATATTGGATTTTCCCCTGACCCTGAGTGTCCGGCCCCATGAGACGGTGGTTTTCTCGGCCCCTGGTGGTCCGAGGTCGTTCCCGCTGCCCAGATTCATGCGCCAGGGCCCCCTACAGACAATGCACTTTGATTTATTGCGCTATCTGTAATAGCACCCGAGAAAGCTCTATATACATGCTGTATTTTTACATAACATTGGGTGACGGATACCGAAAATCTGTAATTTTCTCGGCCCCTGGTGGTCCGATGTCGTTCCCGCTGTCAGATTCATGCGCCAGGGCCTCCTACAGACAATGCACTTTGATTTATTGCGCTATCTCTAATAGCACCCGAGATATCGCCCGATATATATTGCATTTTTCCCTGACCCTGAGTGTCCGGCCCCATGAGAGGGTGGTTTTCTCGGCCACTGGTGGTCCAAGGTCGTTCGAGCTGCACAGATTCATGCGCCAGGGCCTCCTACAGACAATGCACTTTGATTTATTGCGCTATCTGTAATAGCACCCGTGAAAGCTCCATATATATGCTGGATTTTTACATGACTTTGGGTGACAGATACCGAAAATCTGTAATTTTCTCGGCCCCTGGTGGTCCGATGTCGTTCCCGCTGCACAGATTCATGCGCCCGGGCCTCCTACAGACAATGCACTTTGATTTATTGGGCTATATGTAATAGCACCCGAGATATAACCAGATATATATTGGATTTTTCACTGACCCTGAGTGTCCGGCCCCATGAGACGGTGGTTTTCTCGGTCCCTGGTGGTCCGAGGTCGTTCCCGCTGCACAGAATCATGCGCCAGAGCCTCCTGCAGATAATTCACTTTGGTTTATTGCGCTATCTCTAATAGCACCCGAGATATCACCAGATTAATATTGAATTTTCCCCAGACCCTGAGAGTCCGGCCGCATGAGACGGTGGTTTTCTCGGCCCCTGGTGGTCCGAGGTCGTTCCCGCTGGCCATATTCATGCGCCAGGGCCTCCTACAGACAATGCACTTTGATTTATTGCGCTATCTGTAATAGCACCCGAGATATCACCAGATATACACTGGATTTTTCCCTGACCCTGAGGGTCCGGCCCCATGAGACTGTGGTTTTCTCGGCCCCTGGTGGTCCGAGATCGTTCCCGCTGGCCAGATTCATGCGCCAGGGCCTCCTACAGACAATGCACTTTGATTTATTGCGCTATCTCTAATAGCACCCGAGAAAGCTCCATATATATGCTGGATTTTTACATGACCTTGGGTGACGGATACCGAAAATCTGTAATTTTCTTGGGCCCTGGTGGTCCGAGGTCGTTGCTGCTGCACAGATTCATGCGCCAGGCCCTCCTGCAGACAATGCACTTTGATTTATCGCGCTATCTGTAATAGAACCCGAGATATCACCAGATTTATATTCAATTTGTCCCTGACCCTGAGTGCCCGGCCCCATGTGTGGGTGGTTTTCTCTGCCCCTGGCGGTCCGAGGTCGATCCCGCTGCACAGATTCATGCGCCAGGCCCTCCTACAGATAATGCACTTTGATTTATTGGGCTATCTGTAATAGCACCCGAGATATCACCAGATACATATTGGATTTTTCCCTGACCCTGAGTGTCCGGCCCCATTTGACGGTTGTTATCTCGGCTCCTGGTGGTCCGGCGTCGTTCCCGCTCCACAGATGCTTGCGCCAGGGCCTCCTGCAGATAATTCACTTTGGTTTATTGCGCTATCTCTAATAGCACCCGAGATATCATCAGATACATCCTGGGTATTTACATGACCTTGGGTGCCCGGCGCCATGTGACGGTGGTTTTCTCGGCCCCTGGTGGTCGGAGGTCGTTCCCGCTGCACAGATTCATGCGCCAGGGCCTCCTGCAGACAATTCACTTTGGTTTATTGCGCTATCTCTAATAGCACCCGAGATATCACCAGATATATATTGGATTTTCCCCTGACCCTGAGTGCCCGGCCCCATGAGACCGTGGTTTTCTCGGCCCCTGGTGGTCCGAGGTCGTTCCCGCTGCACAGATTCATGCGCCAGTGCCTCCTGCAGATAATTCACTTTGGTTAATTGCGCTATCCCTAATAGCACCCGAGATATCACCAGATATATATTGGATTTTCCCCTGACCCTGACAGTCCGGCACCATGAGACTGTGGTTTTCTCGGCCCCTGGTGGTCCGAGGTCGTTCACGCTGCACAGATTCATGCGCCAGGTCCTCCTACAGACAATGCACTTTGATTTATTGCGCTATGTGAAATAGCACCCGAGATATCACCAGATATATATTGGATTTTCCCCTGACACTGAGTGTCCGGCCACATGAGACTGTGGTTTTCTCGGCCCCTGGTGGTCCGAGGTCGTTCCCGCTGCACAGATTCATGCGCCAGGGCCTCCTGCAGATAATTCACTTTGGTTTATTGCGCTCTCTCTAATAGCACCCGAGATATCACCAGATATATATTGGATTTTCCCCTGACCCTGAGTGTCCGGCCCCATGAGACTGTGGTTTTCTCGGCCCCTGGTGGTCCGAGGTCGTTCCCGCTGGTCAGATTCATGCGCCAGGGCCTCCTACAGACAATGCACTTTGACTTATTGCGCTATCTCTAATAGCACCCGAGATATCACCAGATATATATTGGATTTTTCCCTGACCCTGAGTGTCCGACCCCATGAGACGGTGGTTTTCTCGGCCCCTGGTGGCCCGAGGTCGTTCCCGCTGCACAGATTCATGCGCCAGGGCCTCCTGCAGATAATTCACTTTGGTTTATTGCGCTCTCTCTAATAGCACCCGAGATATCATCAGATACATCCTGGGTATTTACATGACCTTGGGTGTCCGGCGCCATGTGACGGTGGTTTCCTCGGCCCCTGGTGGTCCGAGGTCGTTCCGCTGCACACATTCATGCGCCAGGGCCTCCTGCAGACAATGCACTTTGGTTTATTGCGCTATCTCTAATAGCACCCGAGATATCACCAGATATATATTGGATTTTCCCCTGACCCTGAGTGTCCGGCAACATGAGACGGTGGTTTTCTCGGCCCCTGGTGGTCCGAGGTCGTTCCCGCTGCCCAGATTCATGCACCAGGGCCTCCTACAGACCATGCACTTTGATTTATTGCGCTATCTGTAATAGCACCCGAGATATCACCAGATATATATTGGATTTTTCCCTGACCCTGAGTGTCCGGCCCCATGAGACGGTGGTTTTCTCGGCCCCTGGTGGTCCGAGGTCGTTCCCGCTGCACAGATTCATGCGCCAGGGCCTCCTGCAGATAATTCACTTTGGTTTCTTGCGCTATCTCTAATAGCATCCGAGATATCACCAGATATATATTGGATTTTTGCCTGACCCTGAGTTCTCGGCCCCATGAGACTGTGGTTTTCTCGGCCCCTGGTGGACCGAGGTCGTTCCCGCTGCACAGATTCATGCGCCAGGACCTCCTGCAGATAATTCACTTTGGTTTATTGCGCTATCTCTAATAGCACCCGAGATATCACCAGATATATATTGGATTTTCCCCTGACCGTGAGTGTCCGGCCCCACGAGACTGTGGTTTTCTCGGCGCCTGGTGGTCCGAGGTCGTTCCCGCTGGTCAGATTGATGCGCCAGGGCCTCCTACAGACTATGCACTTTGACTTATTGCGCTATCTCTAATAGCACCCGAGATATCACCAGATATATATTGGATTTTTCCCTGACCCTGAGTGTCCGGCCCCATGAGACTGTGGTTTTCTCCGCCCCTGGTGGTCCGAGGTCGTTCCCGCTGGTCAGATTCATGCGCCAGGGCCTCCTACAGACAATGCACTTTGACTTATTGCGCTATCTCTAATAGCACCCGAGATATCACCAGATATATATTGGATTTTCCCCTGACCCTGAGTGTCCGGCCCCATGAGACTGTGGTTTTCTCGGCCCCTGGTGGTCCGAGGTCGTTCCCGCTGGTCAGATTCATGCGCCAGGGCCTCCTACAGACAATGCACTTTGACTTATTGCGCTATCTCTAATAGCACCCGAGATATCACCAGATATATATTGGATTTTCCCCTGACCCTGAGTGTCCGGCCCCATGAGACGGTGGTTTTCTCGGCCCCTGGTGGACCGAGGTCGTTCCCGCTGCACAGATTCATGCGCCAGGGCCTCCTGCAGATAATTCACTTTGGTATATTGCGCTCTCTCTAATAGCACCCGAGATATCACCAGATATATATTGCATTTTCCTCTGACCCTGAGTGTCCGGCAACATGAGACGGTGGTTTTCTCGGACCCTGGTGGTTCGAGGTCGTTCCCGCTGCCCAGATTTATGCGCCAGGGCCTCCTACAGACAATGCACTTTGATTTATTGCGCTATCTCTAATAGCACCCGATATGTCACCAGATATATATTGGATTTTTCCCTGACACTGAGTGTCCGACCCCATGAGACGGTGGTTTTCTCGGACGCTGGTGGTCGGAGGTCGTTCCCACTGCACACATTCATGCGCCAGGGCCTCCTGCAGATAATTCACTTTGATTTATTGCGCTATCTGTAATAGCACCCGAGATATCACCAGATATATATTGGATTTTTCCCTGACCCTGAGTGTCCGGGCCCATGAGACCGTGGTTTTCTCGGCCCCTGGTGGTCCGAGGTCGTTCCCGCTGCACAGATTCATGCGCCAGGGCCTCCTGCAGATAATTCACTTTGGTTTATTGCGCTGTATCTAATAGCACCCGAGATATCACCAGATATATATTGGATTTACCCCTGACCCTGACTGTCCGGCACCATGAGACTGTGGTTTTCTCGGCACCTGGTGGTCCGAGGTCGTTCCCGCTGCACAGATTCATGCGCCAGGGCCTCCTACAGACAATGCACTTTGATTTATTGCGCTATGTGTAATAGCACCCGAGATATCACCAGATATATATTGGATTTTCCCCTGACCCTGAGTGTCCGGCCACATGTGACTGTGGTTTTCTCGACCGCTGGTGGTCCGAGGTCGTTCCCGCTGCACAGATTCATGCGCCAGGGCCTCCTACAGACAATGCACTTTGGTTTATTGCGCTATCTCTAATAGCACCCGAGATATCACCAGATATATATTGGATTTTTACCCGACCCTGAGTGTCCGGCCCCATGAGACGGTCGTTTTCTCGGCCCCTGGTGGTCCGAGGTCGTTCCCGCTGCACAGATTCATGCGCCAGGGCCTCCTGCAGATAATTCACTTTGGTTTATTGCGCTATCTCTAATAGCACCCGAGATATCACCAGATATATATTGGATTTTCCCCTGACCCTGAGTGTCCGGCCCCATGAGACGGTGGTTGTCTCGGCCCCTGGTGGTCCGAGGTCGTTCCCGCTGCACAGATTCATGCGCCAGGGCCTCCTGCAGACAATGCACTTTGATTTATCGCGCTATCTCTAATGGCACCCGATATATCACCAGATATATAATGGATTTTTCCCTGACCCTGTGTTCTCGGCCCCATGAGACCGTGGTTTTCTCGGCCCCTGGTGGTCCGAGGTCGTTCCCGCTGCCCAGTTTCATGCGCCAGGGCCTCCGCAGATAATTCACTTTGGTTTATTGCGCTATCTCTAATAGCACCCGAGATATCACCAGATATATATTGGATTTTCCCCTGACCCTGAGTGTCCGGCAACATGAGACGGTGGTTTTCTCGGACCCTGGTGGTCCGAGGTCGTTCCCGCTGCCCAGATTCATGCGCCAGGGCCTCCTACAGACAATGCAATTTGATTTATTGCGCTATCTCTAATAGCACCCGAGATATCACCAGATATATATTGGATTTTTCCCTGACCCTGAGTGCCCGACCCCATGAGACGGTGGCTTTCTCGGACCCTGGTGGTCCGAGGTTGTTCCCACTGCACACATGCATGCGCCAGGGCCTCCTGCAGATAATTCACTTTGGTTTATTGCGCTCTCTCTAATAGCACCCGAGATATCATCAGATATATATTGGATTTTTCACTGACCCTGAGTGTCCGACCCCATGAGACGGTGGTTTTCTCGGCCCCTGGTGGTCCGAGGTCGTTCCCGCTGCACAGATTCATGCGCCAGGGCCTCCTGCAGATAATTCACTTTGGTTTATTGCGCTCTCTCTAATAGCACCCGAGATATCACCAGATATATATTGGATTTTCCCCTGACCCTGAGTGTCCGGCCACATGAGACTGTGGTTTTCTCGGCGCCTGGTGGTCCGAGGTCGTTCCCGCTGCACAGATTCATGCGCCAGGGCCTCCTGCAGATAATTCACTTTGGTTTATTGCGCTATCCCTAATAGCACCAGAGATATCACCAGATATATATTGGATTTTTCCCTGACCCTGACTGTCCGACCACATGAGACGGTGGTTTTCTCGGCCCCTGGTGGTCCGAGGTCGTTCCCGCTGCACAGATTCATGCGCCAGGGCCTCCTACAGACAATGAACTTTGATTTATTGCGCTATGTGTAATAGCACCCGAGATATCACCAGATATATATTGGATTTTCCCCTGACACTGAGTGTCAGGCCACATGAGACTGTGGTTTTCTCGGCGCCTGGTGGTCCGAGGTCGTTCCCGCTGCACAGATTCATGCGCCAGGGCCTCCTGCAGATAATTCACATTGGTTTATTGCGCTATCTCTAATAGCACCCGACATATCACCAGATATATATTGGATTTTCCCCTGACCCTGAGTGTCCGGCCCCATGAGACTGTGGTTTTCTCGGCCCCTGGTGGTCCGAGGTCGTTCCCGCTGGTCAGATTCATGCGCCAGGGCCTCCTACAGACAATGCACTTTGACTTATTGCGCTATCTCTAATAGCACCCGAGATATCACCAGATATATATTGGATTTTCCCCTGACCCTGAGTGTCCGGCCCCATGAGACTGTGGTTTTCTCGGCCCCTGGTGGTCCGAGGTCGTTCCCGCTGGTCAGATTCATGCGCCAGGGCCTCCTACAGACAATGCACTTTGACTTATTGCGCTATCTCTAATAGCACCCGAGATATCACCAGATATATATTGGATTTTCCCCTGACCCTGAGTGTCCGGCCCCATGAGACGGTGGTTTTCTCGGCCCCTGGTGGTCCGAGGTCGTTCACGCTGCACAGATTCGTGCGCCAGGGCCTCCTACAGACCATGCACTTTGATTTATTGCGCTATCTGTAATAGCACCCGAGATATCACCAGATATATATTGGATTTTTCCCTGACCCAGCGAGTCCGGCCCCATGAGACCGTGGATTTCTCGGCCCCTGGTGGACCGAGGTCGTTCCCGCTGCACAGATTCATGCGCCAGGGCCTCCTGCAGATAATTCACTTTGGTTTATTGCGCTCTCTCTAATAGCACCCGAGATATCACCAGATACATCCTGGGTATTTACATGACCTTGGGTGTCCGTCGCCATGTGACGGCGGTTTTCTCGGCCCCTGGTGGTCCGAGGTCGTTCCCGCTGCACAAATTCATGCGCCAGGGACTCCTGCAGATAATTCACTTTGGTTTATTGCGCTATCTCTAATAGCAACCGAGATATCACCAGATATATATTGGATTTTCCTCTGACCCTGAGTGTCCGGCACCATGAGACTGTGGTTTTCTCGGCCCCTGGTGGTCCGAGGTCGTTCCCGCTGCACAGATTCATGCACCAGGGCCTCCTGCAGATAATTCACTTTGGTTTATTGCGCTCTCTCTAATAGCACCCGAGATATCACCAGATATATATTGGATTTTCCCCTGACCCTGAGTGCCCGGCCCCATGAGACCGTGGTTTTCTCGGCCCCTGGTGGTCCGATGTCGTTCCCGCTGCACAGATTCATGCGCCAGGGCCTCCTACAGACAATGCACTTTGATTTATTGCGCTATCTCTAATAGCACCCGATATATCACCAGATATATATTGGATTTTCCCCTGACCCTGAGTGTCCGGCCCCATGAGACGGTGGTTTTCTCGGCCCCTGGTGGTCCGAGGTCGTTCACGCTGCACAGATTCGTGCGCCAGGGCCTCCTACAGACCATGCACTTTGATTTATTGCGCTATCTGTAATAGCACCCGAGATATCACCAGATATATATTGGATTTTTCCCTGACCCTGCGAGTCCGGCCCCATGAGACCGTGGATTTCTCGGCCCCTGGTGGACCGAGGTCGTTCCCGCTGCACAGATTCATGCGCCAGGGACTCCTGCAGACAATTCACTTTGGTTTATTGCGCTCTCTCTAATAGCACCCGAGATATCACCAGATATATATTGGATTTTCCCCTGACCCTGTGCGTCCGGCCCCATGAGACTGTGGTTTTCTCGGCCCCTGGTGGTCCGGGGTCGTTCCCGCTGGTCAGATTCATGCGCCAGGGCCTCCTACAGACAATGCACTTTGATTTATTGCGCTATCTGTAATAGCACCCGAGATATCACCAGATATATATTGGATTTTTCCCTGACCCTGAGTGTCCGGCCCCATGAGACTGTGGTTTTCTCGGCCCCTGGTGGTCCGAGGCCGTTCCCGCTGCACAGATTCATGCGCCAGGGCCTCCTGCAGATAATTCACTTTGGTTTATTGCGCTATCTCTAATAGCACCCGAGATATCATCAGATTCATCCTGGGTATTTACATGACCTTGGGTGTCCGGCGCCATGTGACGGTGGTTTTCTCGGCCCCTGGTGGTCCGAGGTCGGACCCGCTGCACAGATTCATGCGCCAGGGCCTGCTGCAGACATTTCACTTTGGTATATTGCGCTATCTCTAATAGCACCCGAGATATCACCAGATATATATTGGATTTTTACCCGACCCTGAGTGTCCGGCCCCATGAGACGGTGGTTTTCTCGGCCCCTGGTGGTCCGAGGTCGTTCCCGCTGCACAGATTCATGCGCCAGGGCCTCCTGCAGATAATTCACTTTGGTTTATTGCGCTATCTCTAATAGCACCCGAGATATCACCAGATATATATTGGATTTTTCACTGACCCTGAGTGTCCGGCCCCATCAGACGGTGGTTTTCTCGGCCCCTGGTGGTCCGAGGTCGTTCCCGCTGCACAGGTTCAAGCGCCAGGGCCTCCTGCAGATAATTCACTTTGGTTAATTGCGCTATCCCTAATAGCACCCGAGATATCACCCGATATATATTGGATTTTCCCCTGACCCTGACTGTCCGGCACCATGAGACTGTGGTTTTCTCGGCCCCTGTTGGTCCGAGGTCGTTCCCGCTTCACAGATTCATGCGCCAGGGCCTCCTGCAGATAATTCACTTTGGTTAATTGCGCTATGTCTAATAGCACCCGAGATATCACCAGATATATATTGGATTTTCCCCTGACCCTGACTGTCCGGCACCATGAGACTGTGGTTTTCTCGGCCCCTGGTGGTCCGAGGTCGTTCCCGCTGCACAGATTCATGCGCCAGGGCCTCCTGCAGATAATTCACTTTGGGTTATTGCGCTATCTCTAATAGCACCCGAGATATCATCAGATACATCCTGGGTATTTACATGACCTTGGGTGTCCGGCGCCATGTGACGGTGGTTTTCTCGGCCCCTGGTGGACCGAGGTCGTTCCCGCTGCACAGATTCATGCGCCAGGGCCTCCTGCAGACAATTCACTTTGATTTATTGCGCTCTCTGTAATAGCACCCGAGATATCACCAGATATATATTGGATTTTTCCCTGACCCTGAGTGTCCGGCCCCATGAGACTGTGGTTTTCTCGGCCCCTGGTGGTCCGAGGTCGTTCCCGCTGCACAGATTCATGCGCCAGGGCCTCCTGCAGATAATTCACTTTGGTTTATTGCGCTATCTCTAATAGCACCCAGGATATCATCAGATATATATTGGATTTTTCACTGACCCTGAGTGTCCGGCCCCATGAGACGGTGGTTTTCTCGGCCCCTGGTGGTCCGAGGTCGTTCCCGCTGCACAGATTCATGCGCCAGGGCCTCCTGCAGATAATTCACTTTGGGTTATTGCGCTATCTCTAATAGCACCCGAGATATCATCAGATACATCCTGGGTATTTACATGACCTTGGGTGTCCGGCGCCATGTGACGGTGGTTTTCTCGGCCCCTGGTGGACCGAGGTCGTTCCCGCTGCACAGATTCATGCGGCAGGGCCTCCTGCAGACAATTCACTTTGGTTTATTGCGCTATCTCTAATAGCAACCGAGATATCACCAGATATAGATTGGATTTTTACCCGACCCTGAGTGTCCGGCCCCATGAGACGATGGTT
The DNA here is from genome assembly GCF_051020985.1 of Nomia melanderi. Lineage (NCBI taxonomy): Eukaryota > Metazoa > Arthropoda > Insecta > Hymenoptera > Halictidae > Nomia > Nomia melanderi. The sequence goes on along the minus strand of NW_027475170.1, from coordinate 60,747 downwards.
TTCTCGGCCCCTGGTGGACCGAGGTCGTTCCCGCTGCACAGATTCATGCGCCAGGACCTCCTGCAGATAATTCACTTTGGTTTATTGCGCTATCTCTAATAGCACCCGAGATATCACCAGATATATATTGGATTTTCCTCTGACCCTGTGTGTCCGGCAACATGAGACGGTGGTTTTCTCGGACCCTGGTGGTTCGAGGTCGTCCCGGCTGCCCAGATTCATGCTCCAGGGCCTCCTACAGACAATGCACTTTGATTTATTGCGCTATCTCTAATAGCACCCGATATATCACCAGATATATATTGGATTTTTCCCTGACCCTGAGTGTCCGACCCCATGAGACGGTGGTTTTCTGGGACGCTGGTGGTCGGAGGTCGTTCCCACTGCACACATTCATGCGCCAGGGCCTCCAGCAGATAATTCACTTTGATTTATTGCGCTCTCTGTAATAGCACCCGAGATATCACCAGATATATATTGGATTTTTCCCTGACCCTGAGTGTCCGGCCCCATGAGACTGTGGTTTTCTCGGACCCTGGTGGTCCGAGGTCGTTCCCGCTGCACAGATTCATGCGCCAGGGCCTCCTGCAGATAATTCACTTTGGTTTATTGCGCTATCTTTAATAGCACCCGAGATATCACCAGATATGTATTGGATTTTCCCCTGACCCTGAGTGTCCGGCAACATGAGACGGTGGTTTTCTCGGACCCTGGTGGTCCGAGGTCGTTCCCGCTGCACAGATTCATGCGCCAGGGCCTCCTGCAGATAATTCACTTTGGTTTATTGCGCTCTCTCTAATAGCACCCGAGATATCACCAGATACATCCTGGGTATTTACATGACCTTGGGTGTCCGTCGCCATGTGACGGCGGTTTTCTCGGCCCCTGGTGGTCCGAGGTCGTTCCCGCTGCACAAATTCATGCGCCAGGGACTCCTGCAGATAATTCACTTTGGTTTATTGCGCTATCTCTAATAGCAACCGAGATATCACCAGATATATATTGGATTTTCCTCTGACCCTGAGTGTCCGGCACCATGAGACTGTGGTTTTCTCGGCCCCTGGTGGTCCGAGGTCGTTCCCGCTGCACAAATTCATGCGCCAGGGACTCCTGCAGACAATTCACTTTGGTTTATTGCGCTCTCTCTAATAGCACCCGAGATATCACCAGATATATATTGGATTTTCCCCTGACCCTGTGCGTCCGGCCCCATGAGACTGTGGTTTTCTCGGCCCCTGGTGGTCCGGGGTCGTTCCCGCTGGTCAGATTCATGCGCCAGGGCCTCCTACAGACAATGCACTTTGATTTATTGCGCTATCTGTAATAGCACCCGAGATATCACCAGATATATATTGGATTTTTCCCTGACCCTGAGTGTCCGGCCCCATGAGACTGTGGTTTTCTCGGCCCCTGGTGGTCCGAGGCCGTTCCCGCTGCACAGATTCATGCGCCAGGGCCTCCTGCAGATAATTCACTTTGGTTTATTGCGCTATCTCTAATAGCACCCGAGATATCATCAGATTCATCCTGGGTATTTACATGACCTTGGGTGTCCGGCGCCATGTGACGGTGGTTTTCTCGGCCCCTGGTGGTCCGAGGTCGGACCCGCTGCACAGATTCATGCGCCAGGGCCTGCTGCAGACATTTCACTTTGGTATATTGCGCTATCTCTAATAGCACCCGAGATATCACCAGATATATATTGGATTTTTACCCGACCCTGAGTGTCCGGCCCCATGAGACGGTGGTTTTCTCGGCCCCTGGTGGTCCGAGGTCGTTCCCGCTGCACAGATTCATGCGCCAGGGCCTCCTGCAGATAATTCACTTTGGTTTATTGCGCTATCTCTAATAGCACCCGAGATATCACCAGATATATATTGGATTTTTCACTGACCCTGAGTGTCCGGCCCCATCAGACGGTGGTTTTCTCGGCCCCTGGTGTTCCGAGGTCGTTCCCGCTGCACAGGTTCAAGCGCCAGGGCCTCCTGCAGATAATTCACTTTGGTTAATTGCGCTATCCCTAATAGCACCCGAGATATCACCAGATATATATTGGATTTTCCCCTGACCCTGACTGTCCGGCACCATGAGACTGTGGTTTTCTCGGCCCCTGTTGGTCCGAGGTCGTTCCCGCTTCACAGATTCATGCGCCAGGGCCTCCTGCAGATAATTCACTTTGGTTAATTGCGCTATGTCTAATAGCACCCGAGATATCACCAGATATATATTGGATTTTCCCCTGACCCTGACTGTCCGGCACCATGAGACTGTGGTTTTCTCGGCCCCTGGTGGTCCGAGGTCGTTCCCGCTGCACAGATTCATGCGCCAGGGCCTCCTGCAGATAATTCACTTTGGGTTATTGCGCTATCTCTAATAGCACCCGAGATATCATCAGATACATCCTGGGTATTTACATGACCTTGGGTGTCCGGCGCCATGTGACGGTGGTTTTCTCGGCCCCAGGTGGACCGAGGTCGTTCCCGCTGCACAGATTCATGCGCCAGGGCCTCCTGCAGACAATTCACTTTGGTTTATTGCGCTATCTCTAATAGCAACCGATATATCACCAGATATATAATGGATTTTTCCCTGACCCTGAGTGTCCGGCCCTATGAGACTGTGGTTTTCTCGGCCCCTCGTGGTCCGAGGTCGTTCCCGCTGCACAGATTCATGCGCCAGGACCTCCTGCAGATAATTCACTTTGGTTTATTGCGCTATGTCTAATAGCACCCGAGATATCACCAGATATATATTGGATTTTTCCCTGACCCTGAGTGTCCTGCCCCATGAGACTGTGGTTTTCTCCGCCCGTGGTGGTCCGAGGACGTTCCCGCTGCACAGATTCATGCGCCAGGGCCTCCTGCAGATAATTCACTTTGGTTTATTGCGCTATCTCTAATAGCACCCGAGATATCATCAGATTCATCCTGGGTATTTACATGACCTTGGGTGTCCGGCGCCATGTGACGGTGGTTTTCTCGGCCCCTGGTGGTCCGAGGTCGGACCCGCTGCACAGATTCATGCGCCAGGCCCTGCTGCAGACAATTCACTTTGGTTTATTGCGCTATCTCTAATAGCACCCGAGATATCACCAGATATATATTGGATTTTTACCCGACCCTGAGTGTCCGGCCCCATGAGACGGTGGTTTTCTCGGCCCCTGGTGGTCCGAGGTCGTTCCCGCTGCACAGATTCATGCGCCAGGGCCTCCTGCAGATAATTCACTTTGGTTTATTGCGCTATCTCTAATAGCACCCGAGATATCATCAGATATATATTGGATTTTTCACTGACCCTGAGTGTCCGGCCCCATGAGACGGTGGTTTTCTCGGCCCCTGGTGGTCCGAGGTCGTTCCCGCTGCACAGATTCATGCGCCAGGGCCTCCTGCAGATAATTCACTTTGGGTTATTGCGCTATCTCTAATAGCACCCGAGATATCATCAGATACATCCTGGGTATTTACATGACCTTGGGTGTCCGGCGCCATGTGACGGTGGTTTTCTCGGCCCCTGGTGGACCGAGGTCGTTCCCGCTGCACAGATTCATGCGGCAGGGCCTCCTGCAGACAATTCACTTTGGTTTATTGCGCTATCTCTAATAGCAACCGAGATATCACCAGATATAGATTGGATTTTTACCCGACCCTGAGTGTCCGGCCCCATGAGACGATGGTTTTCTCGGCCCCTGGTGGACCGAGGTCGTTCCCGCTGCACAGATTCATGCGCCAGGACCTCCTGCAGATAATTCACTTTGGTTTATTGCGCTATCTCTAATAGCACCCGAGATATCACCAGATATATATTGGATTTTCCTCTGACCCTGTGTGTCCGGCAACATGAGACGGTGGTTTTCTCGGACCCTGGTGGTTCGAGGTCGTCCCGGCTGCCCAGATTCATGCTCCAGGGCCTCCTACAGACAATGCACTTTGATTTATTGCGCTATCTCTAATAGCACCCGATATATCACCAGATATATATTGGATTTTTCCCTGACCCTGAGTGTCCGACCCCATGAGACGGTGGTTTTCTCGGACGCTGGTGGTCGGAGGTCGTTCCCACTGCACACATTCATGCGCCAGGGCCTCCAGCAGATAATTCACTTTGATTTATTGCGCTCTCTGTAATAGCACCCGAGATATCACCAGATATATATTGGATTTTTCCCTGACCCTGAGTGTCCGGCCCCATGAGACTGTGGTTTTCTCGGACCCTGGTGGTCCGAGGTCGTTCCCGCTGCACAGATTCATGCGCCAGGGCCTCCTGCAGATAATTCACTTTGGTTTATTGCGCTATCTTTAATAGCACCCGAGATATCACCAGATATGTATTGGATTTTCCCCTGACCCTGAGTGTCCGGCAACATGAAACGGTGGTTTTCTCGGACCCTGGTGGTCCGAGGTCGTTCCCGCTGCACAGATTCATGCGCCAGGGCCTCCTGCAGATAATTCACTTTGGTTTATTGCGCTATCCCTAATAGCACCCGAGATATCACCAGATATATATTGGATTTTTCCCTGACCCTGACTGTCCGACCCCATGAGACGGTGGTTTTCTCGGCCCCTGGTGGTCCGAGGTCGTTCCCGCTGCACAGATTCATGCGCCAGGGCCTCCTGCAGATAATTCACTTTGGTTTATTGCGCTATCTCTAATAGCACCCGAGATATCACCAGATATATATTGGATTTTCCCCTGACACTGAGTGTCCGGCCACATGAGACTGTGGTTTTCTCGGCGCCTGGTGGTCCGAGGTCGTTCCCGCTGCACAGATTCATGCGCCAGGGCCTCCTGCAGATAATTCACTTTGGTTTATTGCGCTATCTCTAATAGCACCCGAGATATCACCAGATATATATTGGATTTTCCCCTGACCCTGAGTGTCCGGCCCCATGAGACTGTGGTTTTCTCGGCCCCTGGTGGTCCGAGGTCGTTCCCGCTGGTCAGATTCATGCGCCAGGGCCTCCTACAGACAATGCACTTTGACTTATTGCGCTATCTCTAATAGCACCCGAGATATCACCAGATATATATTGGATTTTCCCCTGACCCTGAGTGTCCGGCCCCATGAGACTGTGGTTTTCTCGGCCCCTGGTGGTCCGAGGTCGTTCCCGCTGGTCAGATTCATGCGCCAGGGCCTCCTACAGACAATGCACTTTGACTTATTGCGCTATCTCTAATAGCACCCGAGATATCACCAGATATATATTGGATTTTCCCCTGACCCTGAGTGTCCGGCCCCATGAGACGGTGGTTTTCTCGGCCCCTGGTGGTCCGAGGTCGTTCACGCTGCACAGATTCGTGCGCCAGGGCCTCCTACAGACCATGCACTTTGATTTATTGCGCTATCTGTAATAGCACCCGAGATATCACCAGATATATATTGGATTTTTCCCTGACCCTGCGAGTCCGGCCCCATGAGACCGTGGATTTCTCGGCCCCTGGTGGACCGAGGTCGTTCCCGCTGCACAGATTCATGCGCCAGGGCCTCCTGCAGATAATTCACTTTGGTTTATTGCGCTCTCTCTAATAGCACCCGAGATATCACCAGATATATATTGGATTTTTCCCTGACCCTGAGTGTCCGGCCCCATGAGACCGTGGTTTTCTCGGCCCCTGGTGGTCCGAGGACGTTCCCGCTGCACAGATTCATGCGCCAGGGCCTCCTGCAGATAATTCACTTTGGTTTATTGCGCTCTCTCTAATAGCACCCGAGATATCACCAGATACATCCTGGGTATTTACATGACCTTGGGTGTCCGTCGCCATGTGACGGCGGTTTTCTCGGCCCCTGGTGGTCCGAGGTCGTTCCCGCTGCACAAATTCATGCGCCAGGGACTCCTGCAGATAATTCACTTTGGTTTATTGCGCTATCTCTAATAGCAACCGAGATATCACCAGATATATATTGGATTTTCCTCTGACCCTGAGTGTCCGGCACCATGAGACTGTGGTTTTCTCGGCCCCTGGTGGTCCGAGGTCGTTCCCGCTGCACAAATTCATGCGCCAGGGCCTCCTGCAGACAATTCACTTTGGTTTATTGAGCTCTCTCTAATAGCACCCGAGATATCACCAGATATATATTGGATTTTCCCCTGACCCTGAGTGTCCGGCCCCATGAGACTGTGGTTTTCTCGGCCCCTGGTGGTCCGAGGTCGTTCCCGCTGGTCAGATTCATGCGCCAGGGCCTCCTACAGAAAATGCACTTTGACTTATTGCGCTATCTCTAATAGCACCCGAGATATCACCAGATATATATTGGATTTTTCCCTGACCCTGAGTGTCCGACCCCATGAGACGGTGGTTTTCTCGGCCCCTGGTGGTCCGAGGTCGTTCCCGCTGCACAGATTCATGCGCCAGGGCCTCCTGCAGATAATTCACTTTGGTTTATTGCGCTCTCTCTAATAGCACCCGAGATATCACCAGATATATATTGGATTTTCCCCTGACCCTGAGTGCCCGGCCCCATGAGACCGTGGTTTTCTCGGCCCCTGGTGGTCCGATGTCGTTCCCGCTGCACAGATTCATGCGCCAGGGCCTCCTACAGACAATGCACTTTGATTTATTGCGCTATCCCTAATAGCACCCGAGATATCACCAGATATATATTGGATTTTTCCCTGACCCTGACTGTCCGACCCCATGAGACGGTGGTTTTCTCGGCCCCTGGTGGTCCGAGGTCGTTCCCGCTGCACAGATTCATGCGCCAGGGCCTCCTACAGGCAATGAACTTTGATTTATTGCGCTATGTGTAATAGCACCCGAGATATCACCAGATATATATTGGATTTTCCCCTGACACTGAGTGTCCGGCCACATGAGACTGTGGTTTTCTCGGCGCCTGGTGGTCCGAGGTCGTTCCCGCTGCACAGATTCATGCGCCAGGGCCTCCTGCAGATAATTCACTTTGGTTTATTGCGCTATCTCTAATAGCACCCGAGATATCACCAGATATATATTGGATTTTCCCCTGACCCTGAGTGTCCGGCCCCATGAGACTGTGGTTTTCTCGGCCCCTGGTGGTCCGAGGTCGTTCCCGCTGGTCAGATTCATGCGCCAGGGCCTCCTACAGACAATGCACTTTGACTTATTGCGCTATCTCTAATAGCACCCGAGATATCACCAGATATATATTGGATTTTTCCCTGACCCTGAGTGTCCGGCCCCATGAGACTGTGGTTTTCTCCGCCCCTGGTGGTCCGAGGTCGTTCCCGCTGGTCAGATTCATGCGCCAGGGCCTCCTACAGACAATGCACTTTGACTTATTGCGCTATCTCTAATAGCACCCGAGATATCACCAGATATATATTGGATTTTTCCCTGACCCTGAGTGTCCGGCCCCATGAGACTGTGGTTTTCTCCGCCCCTGGTGGTCCGAGGTCGTTCCCGCTGGTCAGATTCATGCGCCAGGGCCTCCTACAGACAATGCACTTTGACTTATTGCGCTATCTCTAATAGCACCCGAGATATCACCAGATATATATTGGATTTTCCCCTGACCCTGAGTGTCCGGCCCCATGAGACTGTGGTTTTCTCGGCCCCTGGTGGTCTGAGGTCGTTCCCGCTGGTCAGATTCATGCGCCAGGGCCTCCTACAGACAATGCACTTTGACTTATTGCGCTATCTCTAATAGCACCCGAGATATCACCAGATATATATTGGATTTTCCCCTGACCCTGAGTGTCCGGCCCCATGAGACGGTGGTTTTCTCGGCCCCTGGTGGTCCGAGGTCGTTCACGCTGCACAGATTCCTGCGCCAGGGCCTCCTACAGACCATGCACTTTGATTTATTGCGCTATCTGTAATAGCACCCGAGATATCACCAGATATATATTGGATTTTTCCCTGACCCTGCGAGTCCGGCCCCATGAGACCGTGGATTTCTCGGCCCCTGGTGGACCGAGGTCGTTCCCGCTGCACAGATTCATGCGCCAGGGCCTCCTGCAGATAATTCACTTTGGTTTATTGCGCTCTCTCTAATAGCACCCGAGATATCACCAGATATATATTGGATTTTTCCCTGACCCTGAGTGTCCGGCCCCATGAGACGGTGGTTTTCTCGGCCCCTGGTGGTCCGAGGTCGTTCACGCTGCACAGATTCGTGCGCCAGGGCCTCCTACAGACCATGCACTTTGATTTATTGCGCTATCTGTAATAGCACCCGAGATATCACCAGATATATATTGGATTTTTCCCTGACCCTGAGTGTCCGGCCCCATGAGACTGTGGTTTTCTCGGCCCCTGGTGGTCCGAGGTCGTTCCCGCTGCACAGATTCATGCGCCAGGGCCTCCTGCAGATAATTCACTTTGGTTTATTGCGCTATCTCTAATAGCACCCGAGATATCATCAGATTCATCCTGGGTATTTACATGACCTTGGGTGTCCGGCGCCATGTGACGGTGTTTTTCTCGGCCCTTGGTGGTCCGAGGTCGGACCCGCTGCACAGATTCATGCGCCAGGGCCTGCTGCAGACAATTCACTTTGGTATATTGCGCTATCTCTAATAGCACCCGAGATATCACCAGATATATATTGGATTTTTACCCGACCCTGAGTGTCCGGCCCCATGAGACGGTGGTTTTCTCGGCCCCTGGTGGTCCGAGGTCGTTCCCGCTGCACAGATTCATGCGCCAGGGCCTCCTGCAGATAATTCACTTTGGTTTATTGCGCTATCTCTAATAGCACCCGAGATATCACCAGATATATATTGGATTTTTCACTGACCCTGAGTGTCCGGCCCCATCAGACGGTGGTTTTCTCGGCCCCTGGTGGTCCGAGGTCGTTCCCGCTGCACAGGTTCAAGCGCCAGGGCCTCCTGCAGATAATTCACTTTGGTTAATTGCGCTATCCCTAATAGCACCCGAGATATCACCAGATATATATTGGATTTTCCCCTGACCCTGACTGTCCGGCACCATGAGACTGTGGTTTTCTCGGCCCCTGTTGGTCCGAGGTCGTTCCCGCTTCACAGATTCATGCGCCAGGGCCTCCTGCAGATAATTCACTTTGGGTTATTGCGCTATCTCTAATAGCACCCGAGATATCATCAGATACATCCTGGGTATTTACATGACCTTGGGTGTCCGGCGCCATGTGACGGTGGTTTTCTCGGCCCCTGGTGGACCGAGGTCGTTCCCGCTGCACAGATTCATGCGCCAGGGCCTCCTGCAGACAATTCACTTTGGTTTATTGCGCTATCTCTAATAGCACCCGAGATATCACCAGATATATATTGGATTTTTCACTGACCCTGTGTGTCCGGCCCCATGAGACTGTGGTTTTCTCGGCCCCTGGTGGTCCGGGGTCGTTCCCGCTGGTCAGATTCATGCGCCAGTGCCTCCTGCAGATAATTCACTTTGGTTTATTGCGCTATCTCTAATAGCACCCGATATATCACCAGATATATATTGGATTTTTCCCTGACCCTGAGTGTCCTGCCCCATGAGACTGTGGTTTTCTCCGCCCGTGGTGGTCCGAGGACGTTCCCGCTGCACAGATTCATGCGCCAGGGCCTCCTGCAGATAATTCACTTTGGTTTATTGCGCTATCTCTAATAGCACCCGAGATATCATCAGATTCATCCTGGGTATTTACATGACCTTGGGTGTCCGGCGCCATGTGACGGTGGTTTTCTCGGCCCCTGGTGGTCCGAGGTCGGACCCGCTGCACATATTCATGCGCCAGGGCCTGCTGCAGACAATTCACTTTGGTTTATTGCGCTATCTCTAATAGCACCCGAGATATCACCAGATATATATTGGATTTTTACCCGACCCTGAGTGTCCGGCCCCATGAGACGGTGGTTTTCTCGGCCCCTGGTGGTCCGAGGTCGTTCCCGCTGCACAGATTCATGCGCCAGTGCCTCCTGCAGATAATTCACTGTGGTTTATTGCGCTATCTCTAATAGCACCCGAGATATCATCAGATATATATTGGATTTTTCACTGACCCTGAGTGTCCGGCCCCATGAGACGGTGGTTTTCTCGGCCCCTGGTGGTCCGAGGTCGTTCCCGCTGCACAGGTTCAAGCGCCAGGGCCTCCTGCAGATAATTCACTTTGGTTAATTGCGCTATCCCTAATAGCACCCGAGATATCACCAGATATATATTGGATTTTCCCCTGACCCTGACTGTCCGGCACCATGAGACTGTGGTTTTCTCGGCCCCTGGTGGACCGAGGTCGTTCCCGCTGCACAGATTCATGCGGCAGGGCCTCCTGCAGACAATTCACTTTGGTTTATTGCGCTATCTCTAATAGCAACCGAGATATCACCAGATATATATTGGATTTTTACCCGACCCTGAGTGTCCGGCCCCATGAGACGATGGTTTTCTCGGCCCCTGGTGGACCGAGGTCGTTCCCGCTGCACAGATTCATGCGCCAGGACCTCCTGCAGATAATTCACTTTGGTTTATTGCGCTATCTCTAATAGCACCCGATATATCACCAGATATATATTTGATTTTTCCCTGACCCTGAGTGTCCGACCCCATGAGACGGTGGTTTTCTCGGACGCTGGTGGTCGGAGGTCGTTCCCACTGCACACATTCATGCGCCAGGGCCTCCAGCAGATAATTCACTTTGATTTATTGCGCTATCTCTAATAGCACCCGAGATATCATCAGATTCATCCTGGGTATTTACATGACCTTGGGTGTCCGGCGCCATGTGACGGTGGTTTTCTCGGACCCTGGTGGTCCGAGGTCGTTCCCGCTGCACAGATTCATGCGCCAGGGCCTGCTGCAGACAATTCACTTTGGTTTATTGCGCTATCTCTAATAGCACCCGAGATATCACCAGATATATATTGGATTTTACCCTGACCCTGAGTGTCCTGCCCCATGAGACTGTGGTTTTCTCCGCCCGTGGTGGTCCGAGGTCGTTCCCGCTGCACAGATTCATGCGCCAGGGCCTCCTGCAGATAATTCACTTTGGTTTATTGCGCTCTCTCTAATAGCACCCGAGATATCACCAGATATATATTGGATTTGCCCCTGACCCTGAGTGTCCGGCCCCATGAGACTGTGGTTTTCTCGGCCCCTGGTGGTCCGAGGTCGTTCCCGCTGGTCAGATTCATGCGCCAGGGCCTCCTGCAGATAATTCACTTTGGGTTATTGCGCTATCTCTAATAGCACCCGAGATATCACCAGATATATATTGGATTTTCCTCTGACCCTGAGTGTCCGGCAACATGAGACGGTGGTTTTCTCGGACCCTGGTGGTTCGAGGTCGTTCCCGCTACCCAGATTCATGCGCCAGGGCCTACTACAGACAATGCACTTTGATTTATTGCGCTATCTCTAATAGCACCCGATATATCACCAGATATATATTGGATTTTTCCCTGACCCTGAGTGACCGGCACCATGAGACTGTGGTATTCTCGGCCCCTGGTGGTCCGAGGTAGTTCCCGCTGCACAGATTCATGCGACAGGGCCTCCTACAGACAATGCACTTTGATTTATTGCGCTATGTGTAATAGCACCCGAGATATCACCAGATATATATTGGATTTTCCCCTGACCCTGAGTGTCCGGCCACATGAGACTGTGGTTTTCTCGGCCCCTGGTGGTCAGAGGTCGTTCCCGCTGCACAGATTCATGCGTCTGGGCCTCCTGCAGACAATGCACTTTGATTTATTGCGCTATCTCTAATAGCACCCGAGATATCACCAGATATATATTGGATTTTCCCCTGACCCTGAGTGTCCGGCCCCATGAGACGGTGGTTGTCTCGGCCCCTGGTGGTCCGAGGTCGTTCCTGCTGCACAGATTCATGCGTCAGGGCCTCCTGCAGACAATGCACTTTGATTTATCGCGCTATCTCTAATGGCAACCGATATATCACCAGATATATAATGGATTTTTCTCTGACCCTGAGTTCTCGGCCCCATGAGACTGTGGTTTTCTCGGCCCCTGGTGGTCCGAGGTCCTTCCCGCTGCACAGATTCATGCGCCAGGGCCTCCTGCAGATAATTCACTTTGGTTTATTGCGCTATCTCTAATAGCACCCGAGATATCATCAGATACATCCTGGGTATTTACATGACCTTGGGTGTCCGTCGCCATGTGACGGCGGTTTTCTCGGCCCCTGGTGGTCCGAGGTCGTTCCCGCTGCACAAATTCATGCGCCAGGGACTCCTGCAGATAATTCACTTTGGTTTATTGCGCTATCTCTAATAGCAACCGAGATATCACCAGATATATATTGGATTTTCCTCTGACCCTGAGTGTCCGGCACCATGAGACTGTGGTTTTCTCGGCCCCTGGTGGTCCGAGGTCGTTCCCGCTGCACAAATTCATGCGCCAGGGCCTCCTGCAGACAATTCACTTTGGTTTATTGCGCTCTCTCTAATAGCACCCGAGATATCACCAGATATATATTGGATTTTCCCCTGACCCTGAGTGTCCGGCCCCATGAGACTGTGGTTTTCTCGGCCCCTGGTGGTCCGAGGTCGTTCCCGCTGGTCAGATTCATGCGCCAGGGCCTCCTACAGAAAATGCACTTTGACTTATTGCGCTATCTCTAATAGCACCCGAGATATCACCAGATATATATTGGATTTTTCCCTGACCCTGAGTGTCCGACCCCATGAGACGGTGGTTTTCTCGGCCCCTGGTGGTCCGAGGTCGTTCCCGCTGCACAGATTCATGCGCCAGGGCCTTCTGCAGATAATTCACTTTGGTTTATTGCGCTCTCTCTAATAGCACCCGAGATATCATCAGATATATATTGGATTTTCCCCTGACCCTGTGCGTCCGGCCCCATGAGACTGTGGTTTTCTCGGCCCCTGGTGGTCCGGGGTCGTTCCCGCTGGTCAGATTCATGCGCCAGGGCCACCTACAGACAATGCACTTTGATTTATTGCGCTATCTGTAATAGCACCCGAGATATCACCAGATATATATTGGATTTTTCCCTGTCCCTGAGTGTCCGGCCCCATGAGACTGTGGTTTTCTCGGCCCCTGGTGGTCCGAGGTCGTTCCCGCTGCACAGATTCATGCGCCAGGGCCTCCTGCAGATAATTCACTTTGGTTTATTGCGCTATCTCTAATAGCACCCGAGATATCACCAGATATATATTGGATTTTCCCCTGACCCTGAGTGTCCGGCAACATGAGACGGTGGTTTTCTCGGACCCTGGTGGTTCGAGGTCGTTCCCGCTGCACAGATTCATGCGCCAGGGCCTGCTGCAGACAATTCACTTTGGTTTATTGGGCTATCTCTAATAGCACCCGAGATATCACCAGATATATATTGGATTTTTCCCTGACCCTGAGTGTCCGGCACCATGAGACTGTGGTATTCTCGGCCCCTGGTGGTCAGAGGTCGTTCCCGCTGCACAGATTCATGCGTCTGGGCCTCCTGCAGACAATGCACTTTGATTTATTGCGCTATCTCTAATAGCACCCGAGATATCACCAGATATATATTGGATTTTCCCCTGACCCTGAGTGTCCGGCCCCATGAGACTGTGGTTTTCTCGGCCCCTGGTGGTCCGAGGTCGTTCCCGCTGGTCAGATTCATGCGCCAGGGCCTGCTACAGACAGTGCACTTTGACTTATTGCGCTATCTCTAATAGCACCCGAGATATCACCAGATATATATTGGATTTTCCTCTGACCCTGAGTGTCCGGCAACATGAGACGGTGGTTTTCTCGGACCCTGGTGGTTCGAGGTCGTTCCCGCTACCCAGATTCATGCGCCAGGGCCTCCTACAGACAATGCACTTTGATTTATTGCGCTATCTCTAATAGCACCCGATATATCACCAGATATATATTGGATTTTTCCCTGACCCTGAGTGACCGGCACCATGAGACTGTGGTATTCTCGGCCCCTGGTGGTCCGAGGTAGTTCCCGCTGCACAGATTCATGCGTCAGGGCCTCCTACAGACAATGCACTTTGATTTATTGCGCTATGTGTAATAGCAACCGATATATCACCAGATATATAATGGATTTTTCTCTGACCCTGAGTGTCCGGCCCCATGAGACTGTGGTTTTCTCGGCCCCTGGTGGTCAGAGGTCGTTCCCGCTGCACAGATTCATGCGTCTGGGCCTCCTGCAGACAATGCACTTTGATTTATTGCGCTATCTCTAATAGCACCCGAGATATCACCAGATATATATTGGATTTTCCCCTGACCCTGAGTGTCCGGCCCCATGAGACGGTGGTTGTCTCGGCCCCTGGTGGTCCGAGGTCGTTCCTGCTGCACAGGTTCAAGCGCCAGGGCCTCCTGCAGATAATTCACTTTGGTTAATTGCGCTATCCCTAATAGCACCCGAGATATCACCAGATATATATTGTATTTTCCCCTGACCCTGACAGTCCGGCACCATGAGACTGTGGTTTTCTCGGCCCCTGTTGGTCCGAGGTCGTTCCCGCTGCACAGATTCATGCGCCAGGGCCTCCTGCAGATAATTCACTTTGGGTTATTGCGCTATCTCTAATAGCACCCGAGATATCATCAGATACATCCTGGGTATTTACATGACCTTGGGTGTCCGGCGCCATGTGACGGTGGTTTTCTCGGCCCCTGGTGGACCGAGGTCGTTCCCGCTGCACAGATTCATGCGCCAGGGCCTCCTGCAGACAATTCACTTTGGTTTATTGCGCTATCTCTAATAGCAACCGAGATATCACCAGATATATATTGGATTTTTACCCGACCCTGTGTGTCCGGCCCCATGAGACGATGGTTTTCACGGCCCCTGGTGGACCGAGGTCGTTCCCGCTGCACAGATTCATGCGCCAGGACCTCCTGCAGATAATTCAATTTGGTTTATTGCGCTATCTCTAATAGCACCCGAGATATCACCAGATATATATTGGATTTTTACCCGACCCTGAGTGTCCGGCCCCATGAGACGGTGGTTTTCTCGGCCCCTGGTTGTCCGAGGTCGTTCCCGCTGCACAGATTCATGCGCCAGGGCCTCCTGCAGATAATTCACTTTGGGTTATTGCGCTATCTCTAATAGCACCCGAGATATCATCAGATACATCCTGGGTATTTACATGACCTTGGGTGTCCGGCGCCATGTGACGGTGGTTTTCTCGGCCCCTGGTGGACCGAGGTCGTTCCCGCTGCACAGATTCATGCGCCAGGGCCTCCTGCAGACAATTGACTTTGGTTTATTGCGCTATCTCTAATAGCAACCGATATATCACCAGATATATAATGGATTTTTCCCTGACCCTGAGTGTCCGGCCCCATGAGACTGTGGTTTTCTCGGCCCCTCGTGGTCCGAGGTCGTTCCCGCTGCACAGATTCATGCGCCAGGACCTCCTGCAGATAATTCACTTTGGTTTATTGCGCTATGTCTAATAGCACCCGAGATATCACCAGATATATATTGGATTTTTCCCTGACCCTGAGTGTCCTGCCCCATGAGACTGTGGTTTTCTCCGCCCGTGGTGGTCCGAGGACGTTCCCGCTGCACAGATTCATGCGGCAGGGCCTCCTGCAGATAATTCACTTTGGTTTATTGCGCTATCTCTAATAGCACCCGAGATATCATCAGATTCATCCTGGGTATTTACATGACCTTGGGTGTCCGGCGCCATGTGACGGTGGTTTTCTCGGCCCCTGGTGGTCCGAGGTCGGACCCGCTGCACAGATTCATGCGCCAGGGCCTGCTGCAGACAATTCACTTTGGTTTATTGCGCTATCTCTAATAGCACCCGAGATATCACCAGATATATATTGGATTTTTACCCGACCCTGAGTGTCCGGCCCCATGAGACGGTGGTTTTCTCGGCCCCTGGTGGTCCGAGGTCGTTCCCGCTGCACAGATTCATGCGCCAGTGCCTCCTGCAGATAATTCACTTTGGTTTATTGCGCTATCTCTAATAGCACCCGAGATATCATCAGATATATATTGGATTTTTCACTGACCCTGAGTGTCCGGCCCCATGAGACGGTGGTTTTCTCGGCCCCTGGTGGTCCGAGGTCGTTCCCGCTGCACAGGTTCAAGCGCCAGGGCCTCCTGCAGATAATTCACTTTGGTTAATTGCGCTATCCCTAATAGCACCCGAGATATCACCAGATATATATTGGATTTTCCCCTGACCCTGACTGTCCGGCACCATGAGACTGTGGTTTTCTCGGCCCCTGGTGGTCCGAGATCGTTCCCGCTGCACAGATTCATGCGCCAGGGCCTCCTGCAGATAATTCACTTTGGGTTATTGCGCTATCTCTAATAGCACCCGAGATATCATCAGATACATCCTGGGTATTTACATGACCTTGGGTGTCCGGCGCCATGTGACGGTGGTTTTCTCGGCCCCTGGTGGACCGAGGTCGTTCCCGCTGCACAGATTCATGCGCCAGGGCCTCCCGCAGACAATTCACTTTGGTTTATTGCGCTATCTCTAATAGCAACCGAGATATCACCGGATATATATTGGATTTTTACCCGACCCTGAGTGTCCGGCCCCATGAGACGATGGTTTTCTCGGCCCCTGGTGGACCGAGGTCGTTCCCGCTGCACAGATTCATGCGCCAGGACCTCCTGCAGATAATTCACTTTGGTTTATTGCGCTATCTCTAATAGCACCCGAGATATCACCAGATATATATTGGATTTTCCCCTGACCCTGAGTGTCCGGCCCCATGAGACTGTGGTTTTCTCGGCCCCTGGTGGTCCGAGGTCGTTCCCGCTGGTCAGATTCATGCGCCAGGGCCTCCTACAGAAAATGCACTTTGACTTATTGCGCTATCTCTAATAGCACCCGATATATCACCAGATATATATTGGATTTTTCCCTGACCCTGAGTGTCCGACCCCATTGAGACTGTGGTTTTCTCGGCCCCTGGTGGTCCGAGGTCGTTCCCGCTGCACAGATTCATGCGCCAGGGCCTCCTGCAGATAATTCGCTTTGGTTTATTGCGCTATCTCTAATAGCACCCGAGATATCACCAGATATATATTGGATTTTCCCCTGACCCTGAGTGTCCGGCAACATGAGACGGTGGTTTTCTCGGACCCTGCTGGTCCGAGGTCGTTCCCGCTGCACAGATTCATGCGCCAGGGCCTGCTGCAGACAATTCACTTTGGTTTATTGCGCTATCTCTAATAGCACCCGAGATATCACCAGATATATATTGGATTTTACCCTGACCCTGAGTGTCCTGCCCCATGAGACTGTGGTTTTCTCCGCCCGTGGTGGTCCGAGGTCGTTCCCGCTGCACAGATTCATGCGCCAGGGCCTCCTGCAGATAATTCACTTTGGTTTATTGCGCTATCTCTAATAGCACCCGAGATATCATCAGATTCATCCTGGGTATTTACATGACCTTGGGTGTCCGGCGCCATGTGACGGTGGTTTTCTCGGCCCCTGGTGGTCCGAGGTCCGTCCCGCTGCAGAGATTCATGCGCCAGGGCCTCCTACAGACAATGCACTTTGATTTATTGCGCTATGTGTAATAGCACCCGAGATATCACCAGATATATATTGGATTTTCCCCTGACCCTGACTGTCCGGCACCATGAGACTGTGGTTTTCTCGGCCCCTGGTGGTCCGAGGTCGTTCCCGCTGCACAGATTCATGCGCCAGGGCCTCCTGCAGATAATTCACTTTGGTTTATTGCGCTATCTCTAATAGCACCCGAGATATCATCAGATACATCCTGGGTATTTACATGACCTTGGGTGTCCGGCGCCATGTGACGGTGGTTTTCTCGGCCCCTGGTGGTCCGAGGTCGTTCCCGCTGCACAGATTCATGCGCCAGGGCCTCCTGCAGACAATTCACTTCGGTTTATTGCGCTATCTCTAATAGCAACCGAGATATCACCAGATATATATTGGATTTTTACCCGACCCTGAGTGACCGGCCCCATGAGACGGTGGTTTTCTCGGCCCCTGGTGGTCCGAGGTCGTTCCCGCTGCACAGATTCATGCGCCAGGGCCTCCTGCAGATAATTCACTTTGGTTTATTGCGCTCTCTCTAATAGCACCCGAGATATCATCAGATATATATTGGATTTTTCACTGACCCTTCGTGTCCGGCCCCATGAGACGGTGGTTTTCTTGGCCCCTGGTGGTCCGAGGTCGTTCCCGCTTCACAGATTCATGCGCCAGGGCCTCCTGCAGATAATTCACTTTGGTTAATAGCGCTATCCCTAATAGCACCCGAGATATCACCAGATATATATTGGATTTTTGCCTGACCCTGAGTTCTCGGCCCCATGAGACTGTGGGTTTCTCGGTCCCTGGTGGACCGAGGTCGTTCCCGCTGCACAGATTCATGCGTCTGGGCCTCCTGCAGACAATGCACTTTGATTTATTGCGCTATCTCTAATAGCACCCGAGATATCACCAGATATATATTGGATTTTTGCCTGACCCTGAGTACTCGGCCCCATGAGACTGTGGTTTTCTCGGCCCCTGGTGGACCGAGGTCGTTCCCGCTGCACAGATTCATGCGTCTGGACCTCCTGCAGACAATGCACTTTGATTTATTGCGCTATCTCTAATAGCACCCGAGATATCACCAGATATATATTGGATTTTCCCCTGACCCTGAGTGTCCGGCCCCATGAGACGGTGGTTGTCTCGGCCCCTGGTGGTCCGAGGTCGTTCCCGCTGCACAGATTCATGCGCCAGGGCCTCCTGCAGATAATTCACTTTGGTTTATTGCGCTATCTCTTATAGCACCCGAGATATCACCAGATATATATTGGATTTTTGCCTGACCCTGAGTTCTCGACCCCATGAGACTGTGGTTTTCTCCGCCGCTGGTGGACCGCGCTCGTTCCCGCTGCACAGATTTATGCGTCTGGGCCTCCTGCAGACAATGCACTTTGATTTATTGCGCTATCTCTAATAGCACCCGAGATATCACCAGATATATATTGGATTTTCCCCTGACCCTGAGTGTCCGGCCCCATGAGACGGTGGTTGTCTCGGCCCCTGGTGGTCCGAGGTCGTTCCCGCTGCACAGATTCATGCGCCAGGGCCTCCTACAGACAATGCACTTTGATTTATTGCGCTATGTGTAATAGCACCCGAGATATCACCAGATATATATTGGATTTTCCCCGGACCCTGAGTGTCCTGCCCCATGAGACTGTGGTTTTCTCCGCCCGTGGTGGTCCGAGGTCGTTCCCGCTGCACAGATTCATGCGCCAGGGCCTCCTGCAGATAATTCACTTTGGTTTATTGCGCTCTCTCTAATAGCACCCGAGATATCACCAGATATATATTGGATTTTCCCCTGACCCTGAGTGTCCGGCCCCATGAGACTGTGGTTTTCTCGGCCCCTGGTGGTCCGAGGTCGTTCCCGCTGGTCAGATTCATGCGCCAGGGCCTGCTACAGACAGTGCACTTTGACTTATTGCGCTATCTCTAATAGCACCCGAGATATCACCAGATATATATTGGATTTTCCTCTGACCCTGAGTGTCCGGCAACATGAGACGGTGGTTTTCTCGGACCCTGGTGGTTCGAGGTCGTTCCCGCTACCCAGATTCATGCGCCAGGGCCTCCTACAGACAATGCACTTTGATTTATTGCGCTATCTCTAATAGCACCCGATATATCACCAGATATATATTGGATTTTTCCCTGACCCTGAGTGACCGGCACCATGAGACTGTGGTATTCTCGGCCCCTGGTGGTCCGAGGTAGTTCCCGCTGCACAGATTCATGCGTCAGGGCCTCCTACAGACAATGCACTTTGATTTATTGCGCTATGTGTAATAGCACCCGAGATATCACCAGATATATATTGGATTTTCCCCTGACCCTGAGTGTCCGGCCACATGAGACTGTGGTTTTCTCGGCCCCTGGTGGTCAGAGGTCGTTCCCGCTGCACAGATTCATGCGTCTGGGCCTCCTGCAGACAATGCACTTTGATTTATTGCGCTATCTCTAATAGCACCCGAGATATCACCAGATATATATTGGATTTTCCCCTGACCCTGAGTGTCCGGCCCCATGAGACGGTGGTTGTCTCGGCCCCTGGTGGTCCGAGGTCGTTCCTGCTGCACAGATTCATGCGTCAGGGCCTCCTGCAGACAATGCACTTTGATTTATCGCGCTATCTCTAATGGCAACCGATATATCACCAGATATATAATGGATTTTTCTCTGACCCTGAGTTCTCGGCCCCATGAGACTGTGGTTTTCTCGGCCCCTGGTGGTCCGAGGTCCTTCCCGCTGCACAGATTCATGCGCCAGGGCCTCCTGCAGATAATTCACTTTGGTTTATTGCGCTATCTCTAATAGCACCCGAGATATCATCAGATACATCCTGGGTATTTACATGACCTTGGGTGTCCGTCGCCATGTGACGGCGGTTTTCTCGGCCCCTGGTGGTCCGAGGTCGTTCCCGCTGCACAAATTCATGCGCCAGGGACTCCTGCAGATAATTCACTTTGGTTTATTGCGCTATCTCTAATAGCAACCGAGATATCACCAGATATATATTGGATTTTCCTCTGACCCTGAGTGTCCGGCACCATGAGACTGTGGTTTTCTCGGCCCCTGGTGGTCCGAGGTCGTTCCCGCTGCACAAATTCATGCGCCAGGGCCTCCTGCAGACAATTCACTTTGGTTTATTGCGCTCTCTCTAATAGCACCCGAGATATCACCAGATATATATTGGATTTTCCCCTGACCCTGAGTGTCCGGCCCCATGAGACTGTGGTTTTCTCGGCCCCTGGTGGTCCGAGGTCGTTCCCGCTGGTCAGATTCATGCGCCAGGGCCTCCTACAGAAAATGCACTTTGACTTATTGCGCTATCTCTAATAGCACCCGAGATATCACCAGATATATATTGGATTTTTCCCTGACCCTGAGTGTCCGACCCCATGAGACGGTGGTTTTCTCGGCCCCTGGTGATCCGAGGTCGTTCCCGCTGCACAGATTCATGCGCCAGGGCCTTCTGCAGATAATTCACTTTGGTTTATTGCGCTCTCTCTAATAGCACCCGAGATATCATCAGATATATATTGGATTTTCCCCTGACCCTGTGCGTCCGGCCCCATGAGACTGTGGTTTTCTCGGCCCCTGGTGGTCCGGGGTCGTTCCCGCTGGTCAGATTCATGCGCCAGGGCCACCTACAGACAATGCACTTTGATTTATTGCGCTATCTGTAATAGCACCCGAGATATCACCAGATATATATTGGATTTTTCCCTGTCCCTGAGTGTCCGGCCCCATGAGACTGTGGTTTTCTCGGCCCCTGGTGGTCCGAGGTCGTTCCCGCTGCACAGATTCATGCGCCAGGGCCTCCTGCAGATAATTCACTTTGGTTTATTGCGCTATCTCTAATAGCACCCGAGATATCACCAGATATATATTGGATTTTACCCTGACCCTGAGTGTCCTGCCCCATGAGACTGTGGTTTTCTCCGCCCGTGGTGGTCCGAGGTCGTTCCCGCTGCACAGATTCATGCGCCAGGGCCTCCTGCAGATAATTCACTTTGGTTTATTGCGCTATCTCTAATAGCACCCGAGATATCATCAGATTCATCCTGGGTATTTACATGACCTTGGGTGTCCGGCGCCATGTGACGGTGGTTTTCTCGGCCCCTGGTGGTCCGAGGTCGGTCCCGCTGCAGAGATTCATGCGCCAGGGCCTCCTACAGACAATGCACTTTGATTTATTGCGCTATGTGTAATAGCACCCGAGATATCACCAGATATATATTGGATTTTCCCCTGACCCTGACTGTCCGGCACCATGAGACTGTGGTTTTCTCGGCCCCTGGTGGTCCGAGGTCGTTCCCGCTGCACAGATTCATGCGCCAGGGCCTCCTGCAGATAATTCACTTTGGTTTATTGCGCTATCTCTAATAGCACCCGAGATATCATCAGATACATCCTGGGTATTTACATGACCTTGGGTGTCCGGCGCCATGTGACGGTGGTTTTCTCGGCCCCTGGTGGTCCGAGGTCGTTCCCGCTGCACAGATTCATGCGCCAGGGCCTCCTGCAGACAATTCACTTCGGTTTATTGCGCTATCTCTAATAGCAACCGAGATATCACCAGATATATATTGGATTTTTACCCGACCCTGAGTGACCGGCCCCATGAGACGGTGGTTTTCTCGGCCCCTGGTGGTCCGAGGTCGTTCCCGCTGCACAGATTCATGCGCCAGGGCCTCCTGCAGATAATTCACTTTGGTTTATTGCGCTCTCTCTAATAGCACCCGAGATATCATCAGATATATATTGGATTTTTCACTGACCCTTCGTGTCCGGCCCCATGAGACGGTGGTTTTCTTGGCCCCTGGTGGTCCGAGGTCGTTCCCGCTTCACAGATTCATGCGCCAGGGCCTCCTGCAGATAATTCACTTTGGTTAATAGCGCTATCCCTAATAGCACCCGAGATATCACCAGATATATATTGGATTTTTGCCTGACCCTGAGTTCTCGGCCCCATGAGACTGTGGGTTTCTCGGTCCCTGGTGGACCGAGGTCGTTCCCGCTGCACAGATTCATGCGTCTGGACCTCCTGCAGACAATGCACTTTGATTTATTGCGCTATCTCTAATAGCACCCGAGATATCACCAGATATATATTGGATTTTCCCCTGACCCTGAGTGTCCGGCCCCATGAGACTGTGGTTTTCTCGGCCCCTCGTGGTCCGAGGTCGTTCCCGCTGCACAGTTTCATGCGCCAGGGCCTCCTGCAGATAATTCACTTTGGTTTATTGCGCTATGTCTAATAGCACCCGAGATATCACCAGATATATATTGGATTTTTCCCTGACCCTGAGTGTCCTGCCCCATGAGACTGTGGTTTTCTCCGCCCGTGGTGGTCCGAGGACGTTCCCGCTGCACAGATTCATGCGCCAGGGCCTCCTGCAGATAATTCACTTTGGTTTATTGCGCTATCTCTAATAGCACCCGAGATATCATCAGATTCATCCTGGGTATTTACATGACCTTGGGTGTCCGGCGCCATGTGACGGTAGTTTTCTCGGCCCCTGGTGGTCCGAGGTCGGACCCGCTGCACAGATTCATGCGCCAGGGCCTGCTGCAGACAATTCACTTTGGTTTATTGCGCTATCTCTAATAGCACCCGAGATATCACCAGATATATATTGGATTTTTACCCGACCCTGAGTGTCCGGCCCCATGAGACGGTGGTTTTCTCGGCCCCTGGTGGTCCGAGGTCGTTCCCGCTGCACAGATTCATGCGCCAGTGCCTCCTGCAGATAATTCACTTTGGTTTATTGCGCTATCTCTAATAGCACCCGAGATATCATCAGATATATATTGGATTTTTCACTGACCCTGAGTGTCCGGCCCCATGAGACGGTGGTTTTCTCGGCCCCTGGTGGTCCGAGGTCGTTCCCGCTGCACAGGTTCAAGCGCCAGGGCCTCCTGCAGATAAGTCACTTTGGTTAATTGCGCTATCCCTAATAGCACCCGAGATATCACCAGATATATATTGGATTTTCCCCTGACCCTGACTGTCCGGCACCATGAGACTGTGGTTTTCTCGGCCCCTGGTGGTCCGAGGTCGTTCCCGCTGCACAGATTCATGCGCCAGGGCCTCCTGCAGATAATTCACTTTGGGTTATTGCGCTATCTCTAATAGCACCCGAGATATCATCAGATACATCCTGGGTATTTACATGACCTTGGGTGTCCGGCGCCATGTGACGGTGGTTTTCTCGGCCCCTGGTGGACCGAGGTCGATCCCGCTGCACAGATTCATGCGCCAGGGCCACCTGCAGACAATTTACTTTGGTTTATTGCGCTATCTCTAATAGCAACCGATATATCACTAGATATATAATGGATTTTTCCCTGACCCTGAGTGTCCGGCCCCATGAGACTGTGGTTTTCTCGGCCCCTCGTGGTCCGAGGTCGTTCCCGCTGCACAGATTCATGCGCCAGGACCTCCTGCAGATAATTCACTTTGGTTTATTGCGCTATGTCTAATAGCACCCGAGATATCACCAGATATATATTGGATTTTTCCCTGACCCTGAGTGTCCTGCCCCATGAGACTGTGGTTTTCTCCGCCCGTGGTGGTCCGAGGACGTTCCCGCTGCACAGATTCATGCGCCAGGGCCTCCTGCAGACAATTCACTTTGGTTTATTGCGCTATCTCTAATAGCACCCGAGATATCATCAGATTCATCCTGGGTATTTTCATGACCTTGGGTGTCCGGCGCCATGTGACGGTGGTTTTCTCGGCCCCTGGTGGTCCGAGGTCGGACCCGCTGCACAGATTCATGCGCCAGGGCCTGCTGCAGACAATTCACTTTGGTTTATTGCGCTATCTCTAATAGCACCCGAGATATCACCAGATATATATTGGATTTTCCCCTGACCCTGAGTGTCCGGCAACATGAGACGGTGGTTTTCTCGGACCCTGGTGGTCCGAGGTCGTTCACGCTGCACAGATTCATGCGCCAGGGCCTGCTGCAGACAATTCACTTTGGTTTATTGCGCTATCTCTAATAGCACCCGAGATATCACCAGATATATATTGGATTTTACCCTGACCCTGAGTGTCCTGCCCCATGAGACTGTGGTTTTCTCCGCCCGTGGTGGTCCGAGGTCGTTCCCGCTGCACAGATTCATGCGCCAGGGCCTACTGCAGATAATTCACTTTGGTTTATTGCGCTCTCTCTAATAGCACCCGAGATATCATCAGATATATATTGGATTTTTCACTGACCCTGAGTGTCCGGCCCCATGAGACGGTGGTTTTCTCTGCCCCTGGTGGTCCGAGGTCGTTCCCGCTTCACAGATTCATGCGCCAGGGCCTCCTGCAGATAATTCACTTTGGTTAATAGCGCTATCTCTAATAGCACCCGAGATATCATCAGATACATCCTGGGTATTTACATGACCTTGGGTGTCCGGCGCCATGTGACGGTGGTTTTCTCGGCCGCTGGTGGACCGAGGTCGATCCCGCTGCACAGATTCATGCGCCAGGGCCTCCTGCAGACAATTTACTTTGGTTTATTCCGCTATCTCTAATAGCAACCGATATATCACTAGATATATAATGGATTTTTCCCTGACCCTGAGTGTCCGGCCCCATGAGACTGTGGTTTTCTCGGCCCCTCGTGGTCCGAGGTCGTTCCCGCTGCACAGATTCATGCGCCAGGACCTCCTGCAGATAATTCACTTTGGTTTATTGCGCTATGTCTAATAGCACCCGAGATATCACCAGATATATATTGGATTTTTCCCTGACCCTGAGTGTCCTGCCCCATGAGACTGTGGTTTTCTCCGCCCGTGGTGGTCCGAGGACGTTCCCGCTGCACAGATTCATGCGCCAGGGCCTCCTGCAGACAATTCACTTTGGTTTATTGCGCTATCTCTAATAGCACCCGAGATATCATCAGATTCATCCTGGGTATTTACATGACCTTGGGTGTCCGGCGCCATGTGACGGTGGTTTTCTCGGCCCCTGGTGGTCCGAGGTCGGACCCGCTGCACAGATTCATGCGCCAGGGCCTGCTGCAGACAATTCACTTTGGTTTATTGCGCTATCTCTAATAGCACCCGAGATATCACCAGATATATATTGGATTTTCCCCTGACCCTGAGTGTCCGGCAACATGAGACGGTGGTTTTCTCGGACCCTGGTGGTCCGAGGTCGTTCCCGCTGCACAGATTCATGCGCCAGGGCCTGCTGCAGACAATTCACTTTGGTTTATTGCGCTATCTCTAATAGCACCCGAGATATCACCAGATATATATTGGATTTTACCCTGACCCTGAGTGTCCTGCCCCATGAGACTGTGGTTTTCTCCGCCCGTGGTGGTCCGAGGTCGTTCCCGCTGCACAGATTCATGCGCCAGGGCCTACTGCAGATAATTCACTTTGGTTTATTGCGCTCTCTCTAATAGCACCCGAGATATCATCAGATATATATTGGATTTTTCACTGACCCTGAGTGTCCGGCCCCATGAGACGGTGGTTTTCTCTGCCCCTGGTGGTCCGAGGTCGTTCCCGCTTCACAGATTCATGCGCCAGGGCCTCCTGCAGATAATTCACTTTGGTTAATAGCGCTATCCCTAATAGCACCCGAGATATCACCAGATATATATTGGATTTTTGCCTGACCCTGAGTTCTCGGCCCCATGAGACTGTGGGTTTCTCGGTCCCTGGTGGACCGAGGTCGTTCCCGCTGCACAGATTCATGCGTCTGGGCCTCCTGCAGACAATGCACTTTGATTTATTGCGCTATCTCTAATAGCACCCGAGATATCACCAGATATATATTGGATTTTTTACTGTCCCTGAGTGTCCGGCCCCATGAGACGATGGTTTTCTCGGCCCCTGGTGGTCCGAGGTCGTTCCCGCTGGCCTGATGCATGCGCCAGGGCCTCCTACAGACAATGCACTTTGATTTATTGCGCTATCTCTAATAGCAGCCGAGATATCACCAGATATATATTGGATTTTACCCTGACCCTGAGTGTCCGGCCCCATGTGTCGGTGGTTTTCTCGGCCCCTGGTGGCCCGAGGTCGTTGCCGCTGCACAGATTCATGCGCCAGGGCCACCCGCAGATAATTCACTTTGGTTTATTGCGCTATCTCTAATAGCACCCGAGATATCATCAGATACATCCTGGGTATTTACATGACCTTGGGTGTCCGGCGCCATGTCACGGTGGTTTTCTCGGCCCCTGGTGGTCCGAGGTCGTTCCCGCTGCACAGATTCATGCGCCAGGGCCTCCTGCAGACAATTCACTTTGGTTTATTGCGCTATCTCTAATAGCACAGGAGATATCACCAGATATATATTGGATTTTTACCCGACCCTGAGTGTCCGGCCCCATGAGACGGTGGTTTTCTCGGCCCCTGGTGGTCCGAGGTCGGTCCCGCTGCACAGATTCATGCGCCAGGGCCTGCTGCAGACAATTCACTTTGGTTTATTGCGCTATCTCTAATAGCACCCGAGATATCACCAGATATATATTGGATTTTTACCCGACCCTGAGTGTCCGGCCCCATGAGACGGTGGTTTTCTCGGCCCCTGGTGGTCCGAGGTCGTTCCCGCTGCACAGATTCATGCGCCAGGGCCTCCTGCAGATAATTCACTTTGGTTTATTGCGCTATCTCTAATAGCACCCGAGATATCACCAGATATATATTGGATTTTTCCCTGACCCTGAGTGTCCGACCCCATGAGACGGTGGTTTTCTCGGACTCTGGTGGTCCGAGGTTGTTTCCACAGCACACATTCATGCGCCAGGGCCTCCTGCAGATAATTCACTTTGGTTTATTGCGCTCTCTCTAATAGCACCCGAGATAGCATCAGATATATATTGGATTTTTTACTGTCCCTGAGTGTCCGGCCCCATGAGACGGTGGTTTTCTCGGCCCCTGGTGGTCCGAGGTCGTTCCCGCTGCATAGGTTCATGAGCCAGGGCCTCCTGCAGATAATTCACTTTGGTTAATTGCGCTATCCCTAATAGCACCCGAGATATCACCAGATATATATTGGATTTTCCCCTGACCCTGAGTGTCCGGCCCCATGAGACGGTGGTTGTCTCGGCCCCTGGTGGTCCGAGGTCGTTCCCGCTGCACAGATTCATGCGTCAGTGCCTCCTGCAGACAATGCACTTTGATTTATCGCGCTATCTCTAATGGCACCCGATATATCACCAGATATATAATGGATTTTTCCCTGACCCTGAGTTCTCGGCCCCATGAGACTGTGGTTTTCTCGGCCCCTGGTGGTCCGAGGTCGTTCCCGCTGCACAGATTCATGCGCCAGGGCCTCCTGCAGATAATTCACTTTGGTTTATTGCGCTATCTCTAATAGCAGCCGAGATATCGCCAGATATATATTGGATTTTCCCCTGACCCTGAGTGTCCGGCAACATGAGACGGTGGTTTTCTCGGACCCCGGTGATCCGAGGTCGTTCCCGCTGCCCAGATTCATGCGCCAGGGCCTCCTGCAGACAATGCACTTTGATTTATTGCGCTATCTCTAATAGCAGCCGAGATATCACCAGATATATATTGGATTTTCCCCTGAGCCTGTGTGTCCGGCCCTATGAGACTGTGGTTTTCTCGGCCCCTGGTGGTCCGAGGTCGTTCCCGCTGGCCTGATGCATGCGCCAGGGCCTCCTACAGACAATGCACTTTGATTTATTGCGCTATCTCTAATAGCAGCCGAGATATCACCAGATATATATTGGATTTTACCCTGACCCTGAGTGTCCGGCCCCATGTGTCGGTGGTTTTCTCGGCCCCTGGTGGCCCGAGGTCGTTGCCGCTGCACAGATTCATGCGCCAGGGCCTGCCGCAGACAATTCACTTTGGTTTATTGCGCTATCTCTAATAGCACCCGAGATATCACCAGATATATATTGGATTTTTCCCTGACCCTGAGTGTCCGGCACCATGAGACTGTGGTATTCTCGGCCCCTGGTGGTCAGAGGTCGTTCCCGCTGCACAGATTCATGCGTCTGGGCCTCCTGCAGACAATGCACTTTGATTTATTGCGCTATCTCTAATAGCACCCGAGATATCACCAGATATATATTGGATTTTCCCCTGACCCTGAGTGTCCGGCCCCATGAGACGGTGGTTGTCTCGGCCCCTGGTGGTCCGAGGTCGTTCCTGCTGCACAGATTCATGCGTCAGGGCCTCCTGCAGACAATGCACTTTGATTTATCGCGCTATCTCTAATGGCAACCGATATATTACCAGATATATAATGGATTTTTCTCTGACCCTGAGTTCTCGGCCCCATGAGACTGTGGTTTTCTCGGCCCCTGGTGGTCAGAGGTCGTTCCCGCTGCACAGATTCATGCGTCTGGGCCTCCTGCAGACAATGCACTTTGATTTATTGCGCTATCTCTAATAGCACCCGAGATATCACCAGATATATATTGGATTTTCCCCTGACCCTGAGTGTCCGGCCCCATGAGACGGTGGTTGTCTCGGCCCCTGGTGGTCCGAGGTCGTTCCTGCTGCACAGGTTCAAGCGCCAGGGCCTCCTGCAGATAATTCACTTTGGTTAATTGCGCTATCCCTAATAGCACCCGAGATATCACCAGATATATATTGGATTTTCCCCTGACCCTGACAGTCCGGCACCATGAGACTGTGGTTTTCTCGGCCCCTGTTGGTCCGAGGTCGTTCCCGCTGCACAGATTCATGCGCCAGGGCCTCCTGCAGATAATTCACTTTGGGTTATTGCGCTATCTCTAATAGCACCCGAGATATCATCAGATACATCCTGGGTATTTACATGACCTTGGGTGTCCGGCGCCATGTGACGGTGGTTTTCTCGGCCCCTGGTGGGCCGAGGTCGTTCCCGCTGCACAGATTCATGCGCCAGGGCCTCCTGCAGACAATTCACTTTGGTTTATTGCGCTATCTCTAATAGCAACCGAGATATCACCAGATATATATTGGATTTTTACCCGACCCTGTGTGTCCGGCCCCATGAGACGATGGTTTTCACGGCCCCTGGTGGACCGAGGTCGTTCCCGCTGCACAGATTCATGCGCCAGGACCTCCTGCAGATAATTCAATTTGGTTTATTGCGCTATCTCTAATAGCACCCGAGATATCACCAGATATATATTGGATTTTTACCCGACCCTGAGTGTCCGGCCCCATGAGACGGTGGTTTTCTCGGCCCCTGGTTGTCCGAGGTCGTTCCCGCTGCACAGATTCATGCGCCAGGGCCTCCTGCAGATAATTCACTTTGGGTTATTGCGCTATCTCTAATAGCACCCGAGATATCATCAGATACATCCTGGGTATTTACATGACCTTGGGTGTCCGGGGCCATGTGACGGTGGTTTTCTCGGCCCCTGGTGGACCGAGGTCGTTCCCGCTGCACAGATTCATGCGCCAGGGCCTCCTGCAGACAATTGACTTTGGTTTATTGCGCTATCTCTAATAGCAACCGATATATCACCAGATATATAATGGATTTTTCCCTGACCCTGAGTGTCCGGCCCCATGAGACTGTGGTTTTCTCGGCCCCTCGTGGTCCGAGGTCGTTCCCGCTGCACAGATTCATGCGCCAGGACCTCCTGCAGATAATTCACTTTGGTTTATTGCGCTATGTCTAATAGCACCCGAGATATCACCAGATATATATTGGATTTTTCCCTGACCCTGAGTGTCCTGCCCCATGAGACTGTGGTTTTCTCCGCCCGTGGTGGTCCGAGGACGTTCCCGCTGCACAGATTCATGCGGCAGGGCCTCCTGCAGATAATTCACTTTGGTTTATTGCGCTATCTCTAATAGCACCCGAGATATCATCAGATTCATCCTGGGTATTTACATGACCTTGGGTGTCCGGCGCCATGTGACGGTGGTTTTCTCGGCCCCTGGTGGTCCGAGGTCGGACCCGCTGCACAGATTCATGCGCCAGGGCCTGCTGCAGACAATTCACTTTGGTTTATTGCGCTATCTCTAATAGCACCCGAGATATCACCAGATATATATTGGATTTTTACCCGACCCTGAGTGTCCGGCCCCATGAGACGGTGGTTTTCTCGGCCCCTGGTGGTCCGAGGTCGTTCCCGCTGCACAGATTCATGCGCCAGTGCCTCCTGCAGATAATTCACTTTGGTTTATTGCGCTATCTCTAATAGCACCCGAGATATCATCAGATATATATTGGATTTTTCACTGACCCTGAGTGTCCGGCCCCATGAGACGGTGGTTTTCTCGGCCCCTGGTGGTCCGAGGTCGTTCCCGCTGCACAGGTTCAAGCGCCAGGGCCTCCTGCAGATAATTCACTTTGGTTAATTGCGCTATCCCTAATAGCACCCGAGATATCACCAGATATATATTGGATTTTCCCCTGACCCTGACTGTCCGGCACCATGAGACTGTGGTTTTCTCGGCCCCTGGTGGTCCGAGGTCGTTCCCGCTGCACAGATTCATGCGCCAGGGCCTCCTGCAGATAATTCACTTTGGGTTATTGCGCTATCTCTAATAGCACCCGAGATATCATCAGATACATCCTGGGTATTTACATGACCTTGGGTGTCCGGCGCCATGTGACGGTGGTTTTCTCGGCCCCTGGTGGACCGAGGTCGTTCCCGCTGCACAGATTCATGCGCCAGGGCCTCCCGCAGACAATTCACTTTGGTTTATTGCGCTATCTCTAATAGCAACCGAGATATCACCGGATATATATTGGATTTTTACCCGACCCTGAGTGTCCGGCCCCATGAGACGATGGTTTTCTCGGCCCCTGGTGGACCGAGGTCGTTCCCGCTGCACAGATTCATGCGCCAGGACCTCCTGCAGATAATTCACTTTGGTTTATTGCGCTATCTCTAATAGCACCCGAGATATCACCAGATATATATTGGATTTTCCTCTGACCCTGTGTGTCCGGCAACATGAGACGGTGGTTTTCTCGGACCCTGGTGGTTCGAGGTCGTCCCGGCTGCCCAGATTCATGCTCCAGGGCCTCCTACAGACAATGCACTTTGATTTATTGCGCTATCTCTAATAGCACCCGATATATCACCAGATATATATTGGATTTTTCCCTGACCCTGAGTGTCCGACCCCATTGAGACTGTGGTTTTCTCGGCCCCTGGTGGTCCGAGGTCGTTCCCGCTGCACAGATTCATGCGCCAGGGCCTCCTGCAGATAATTCGCTTTGGTTTATTGCGCTATCTCTAATAGCACCCGAGATATCACCAGATATATATTGGATTTTCCCCTGACCCTGAGTGTCCGGCAACATGAGACGGTGGTTTTCTCGGACCCTGCTGGTCCGAGGTCGTTCCCGCTGCACAGGTTCATGCGCCAGGGCCTGCTGCAGACAATTCACTTTGGTTTATTGCGCTATCTCTAATAGCACCCGAGATATCACCAGATATATATTGGATTTTACCCTGACCCTGAGTGTCCTGCCCCATGAGACTGTGGTTTTCTCCGCCCGTGGTGGTCCGAGGTCGTTCCCGCTGCACAGATTCATGCGCCAGGGCCTCCTGCAGATAATTCACTTTGGTTTATTGCGCTATCTCTAATAGCACCCGAGATATCATCAGATTCATCCTGGGTATTTACATGACCTTGGGTGTCCGGCGCCATGTGACGGTGGTTTTCTCGGCCCCTGGTGGTCCGAGGTCGGTCCCGCTGCAGAGATTCATGCGCCAGGGCCTCCTACAGACAATGCACTTTGATTTATTGCGCTATGTGTAATAGCACCCGAGATATCACCAGATATATATTGGATTTTCCCCTGACCCTGACTGTCCGGCACCATGAGACTGTGGTTTTCTCGGCCCCTGGTGGTCCGAGGTCGTTCCCGCTGCACAGATTCATGCGCCAGGGCCTCCTGCAGATAATTCACTTTGGTTTATTGCGCTATCTCTAATAGCACCCGAGATATCATCAGATACATCCTGGGTATTTACATGACCTTGGGTGTCCGGCGCCATGTGACGGTGGTTTTCTCGGCCCCTGGTGGTCCGAGGTCGTTCCCGCTGCACAGATTCATGCGCCAGGGCCTCCTGCAGACAATTCACTTCGGTTTATTGCGCTATCTCTAATAGCAACCGAGATATCACCAGATATATATTGGATTTTTACCCGACCCTGAGTGACCGGCCCCATGAGACGGTGGTTTTCTCGGCCCCTGGTGGTCCGAGGTCGTTCCCGCTGCACAGATTCATGCGCCAGGGCCTCCTGCAGATAATTCACTTTGGTTTATTGCGCTCTCTCTAATAGCACCCGAGATATCATCAGATATATATTGGATTTTTCACTGACCCTTCGTGTCCGGCCCCATGAGACGGTGGTTTTCTTGGCCCCTGGTGGTCCGAGGTCGTTCCCGCTTCACAGATTCATGCGCCAGGGCCTCCTGCAGATAATTCACTTTGGTTAATAGCGCTATCCCTAATAGCACCCGAGATATCACCAGATATATATTGGATTTTTGCCTGACCCTGAGTTCTCGGCCCCATGAGACTGTGGGTTTCTCGGTCCCTGGTGGACCGAGGTCGTTCCCGCTGCACAGATTCATGCGTCTGGACCTCCTGCAGACAATGCACTTTGATTTATTGCGCTATCTCTAATAGCACCCGAGATATCACCAGATATATATTGGATTTTCCCCTGACCCTGAGTGTCCGGCCCCATGAGACTGTGGTTTTCTCGGCCCCTCGTGGTCCAAGGTCGTTCCCGCTGCACAGTTTCATGCGCCAGGGCCTCCTGCAGATAATTCACTTTGGTTTATTGCGCTATGTCTAATAGCACCCGAGATATCACCAGATATATATTGGATTTTTCCCTGACCCTGAGTGTCCTGCCCCATGAGACTGTGGTTTTCTCCGCCCGTGGTGGTCCGAGGACGTTCCCGCTGCACAGATTCATGCGCCAGGGCCTCCTGCAGATAATTCACTTTGGTTTATTGCGCTATCTCTAATAGCACCCGAGATATCATCAGATTCATCCTGGGTATTTACATGACCTTGGGTGTCCGGCGCCATGTGACGGTAGTTTTCTCGGCCCCTGGTGGTCCGAGGTCGGACCCGCTGCACAGATTCATGCGCCAGGGCCTGCTGCAGACAATTCACTTTGGTTTATTGCGCTATCTCTAATAGCACCCGAGATATCACCAGATATATATTGGATTTTTACCCGACCCTGAGTGTCCGGCCCCATGAGACGGTGGTTTTCTCGGCCCCTGGTGGTCCGAGGTCGTTCCCGCTGCACAGATTCATGCGCCAGTGCCTCCTGCAGATAATTCACTTTGGTTTATTGCGCTATCTCTAATAGCACCCGAGATATCATCAGATATATATTGGATTTTTCACTGACCCTGAGTGTCCGGCCCCATGAGACGGTGGTTTTCTCGGCCCCTGGTGGACCGAGGTCGATCCCGCTGCACAGATTCATGCGCCAGGGCCTCCTGCAGACAATTTACTTTGGTTTATTGCGCTATCTCTAATAGCAACCGATATATCACTAGATATATAATGGATTTTTCCCTGACCCTGAGTGTCCGGCCCCATGAGACTGTGGTTTTCTCGGCCCCTCGTGGTCCGAGGTCGTTCCCGCTGCACAGATTCATGCGCCAGGACCTCCTGCAGATAATTCACTTTGGTTTATTGCGCTATGTCTAATAGCACCCGAGATATCACCAGATATATATTGGATTTTTCCCTGACCCTGAGTGTCCTGCCCCATGAGACTGTGGTTTTCTCCGCCCGTGGTGGTCCGAGGACGTTCCCGCTGCACAGATTCATGCGCCAGGGCCTCCTGCAGACAATTCACTTTGGTTTATTGCGCTATCTCTAATAGCACCCGAGATATCATCAGATTCATCCTGGGTATTTACATGACCTTGGGTGTCCGGCGCCATGTGACGGTGGTTTTCTCGGCCCCTGGTGGTCCGAGGTCGGACCCGCTGCACAGATTCATGCGCCAGGGCCTGCTGCAGACAATTCACTTTGGTTTATTGCGCTATCTCTAATAGCACCCGAGATATCACCAGATATATATTGGATTTTCCCCTGACCCTGAGTGTCCGGCAACATGAGACGGTGGTTTTCTCGGACCCTGGTGGTCCGAGGTCGTTCCCGCTGCACAGATTCATGCGCCAGGGCCTGCTGCAGACAATTCACTTTGGTTTATTGCGCTATCTCTAATAGCACCCGAGATATCACCAGATATATATTGGATTTTACCCTGACCCTGAGTGTCCTGCCCCATGAGACTGTGGTTTTCTCCGCCCGTGGTGGTCCGAGGTCGTTCCCGCTGCACAGATTCATGCGCCAGGGCCTACTGCAGATAATTCACTTTGGTTTATTGCGCTCTCTCTAATAGCACCCGAGATATCATCAGATATATATTGGATTTTTCACTGACCCTGAGTGTCCGGCCCCATGAGACGGTGGTTTTCTCTGCCCCTGGTGGTCCGAGGTCGTTCCCGCTTCACAGATTCATGCGCCAGGGCCTCCTGCAGATAATTCACTTTGGTTAATAGCGCTATCCCTAATAGCACCCGAGATATCACCAGATATATATTGGATTTTTGCCTGACCCTGAGTTCTCGGCCCCATGAGACTGTGGGTTTCTCGGTCCCTGGTGGACCGAGGTCGTTCCCGCTGCACAGATTCATGCGTCTGGGCCTCCTGCAGACAATGCACTTTGATTTAATGCGCTATCTCTAATAGCACCCGAGATATCACCAGATATATATTGGATTTTTTACTGTCCCTGAGTGTCCGGCCCCATGAGACGATGGTTTTCTCGGCCCCTGGTGGTCCGAGGTCGTTCCCGCTGGCCTGATGCATGCGCCAGGGCCTCCTACAGACAATGCACTTTGATTTATTGCGCTATCTCTAATAGCAGCCGAGATATCACCAGATATATATTGGATTTTACCCTGACCCTGAGTGTCCGGCCCCATGTGTCGGTGGTTTTCTCGGCCCCTGGTGGCCCGAGGTCGTTGCCGCTGCACAGATTCATGCGCCAGGGCCACCCGCAGATAATTCACTTTGGTTTATTGCGCTATCTCTAATAGCACCCGAGATATCATCAGATACATCCTGGGTATTTACATGACCTTGGGTGTCCGGCGCCATGTCACGGTGGTTTTCTCGGCCCCTGGTGGTCCGAGGTCGTTCCCGCTGCACAGATTCATGCGCCAGGGCCTCCTGCAGACAATTCACTTTGGTTTATTGCGCTATCTCTAATAGCACAGGAGATATCACCAGATATATATTGGATTTTTACCCGACCCTGAGTGTCCGGCCCCATGAGACGGTGGTTTTCTCGGCCCCTGGTGGTCCGAGGTCGGTCCCGCTGCACAGATTCATGCGCCAGGGCCTGCTGCAGACAATTCACTTTGGTTTATTGCGCTATCTCTAATAGCACCCGAGATATCACCAGATATATATTGGATTTTTACCCGACCCTGAGTGTCCGGCCCCATGAGACGGTGGTTTTCTCGGCCCCTGGTGGTCCGAGGTCGTTCCCGCTGCACAGATTCATGCGCCAGGGCCTCCTGCAGATAATTCACTTTGGTTTATTGCGCTATCTCTAATAGCACCCGAGATATCACCAGATATATATTGGATTTTTCCCTGACCCTGAGTGTCCGACCCCATGAGACGGTGGTTTTCTCGGACTCTGGTGGTCCGAGGTTGTTTCCACTGCACACATTCATGCGCCAGGGCCTCCTGCAGATAATTCACTTTGGTTTATTGCGCTCTCTCTAATAGCACCCGAGATAGCATCAGATATATATTGGATTTTTTACTGTCCCTGAGTGTCCGGCCCCATGAGACGGTGGTTTTCTCGGCCCCTGGTGGTCCGAGGTCGTTCCCGCTGCATAGGTTCATGAGCCAGGGCCTCCTGCAGATAATTCACTTTGGTTAATTGCGCTATCCCTAATAGCACCCGAGATATCACCAGATATATATTGGATTTTCCCCTGACCCTGAGTGTCCGGCCCCATGAGACGGTGGTTGTCTCGGCCCCTGGTGGTCCGAGGTCGTTCCCGCTGCACAGATTCATGCGTCAGTGCCTCCTGCAGACAATGCACTTTGATTTATCGCGCTATCTCTAATGGCACCCGATATATCACCAGATATATAATGGATTTTTCCCTGACCCTGAGTTCTCGGCCCCATGAGACTGTGGTTTTCTCGGCCCCTGGTGGTCCGAGGTCGTTCCCGCTGCACAGATTCATGCGCCAGGGCCTCCTGCAGATAATTCACTTTGGTTTATTGCGCTATCTCTAATAGCAGCCGAGATATCGCCAGATATATATTGGATTTTCCCCTGACCCTGAGTGTCCGGCAACATGAGACGGTGGTTTTCTCGGACCCTGGTGATCCGAGGTCGTTCCCGCTGCCCAGATTCATGCGCCAGGGCCTCCTGCAGACAATGCACTTTGATTTATTGCGCTATCTCTAATAGCAGCCGAGATATCACCAGATATATATTGGATTTTCCCCTGAGCCTGTGTGTCCGGCCCTATGAGACTGTGGTTTTCTCGGCCCCTGGTGGTCCGAGGTCGTTCCCGCTGGCCTGATGCATGCGCCAGGGCCTCCTACAGACAATGCACTTTGATTTATTGCGCTATCTCTAATAGCAGCCGAGATATCACCAGATATATATTGGATTTTACCCTGACCCTGAGTGTCCGGCCCCATGTGTCGGTGGTTTTCTCGGCCCCTGGTGGCCCGAGGTCGTTGCCGCTGCACAGATTCATGCGCCAGGGCCTGCCGCAGACAATTCACTTTGGTTTATTGCGCTATCTCTAATAGCACCCGAGATATCACCAGATATATATTGGATTTTTCCCTGACCCTGAGTGTCCGGCACCATGAGACTGTGGTATTCTCGGCCCCTGGTGGTCAGAGGTCGTTCCCGCTGCACAGATTCATGCGTCTGGGCCTCCTGCAGACAATGCACTTTGATTTATTGCGCTATCTCTAATAGCACCCGAGATATCACCAGATATATATTGGATTTTCCCCTGACCCTGAGTGTCCGGCCCCATGAGACGGTGGTTGTCTCGGCCCCTGGTGGTCCGAGGTCGTTCCTGCTGCACAGATTCATGCGTCAGGGCCTCCTGCAGACAATGCACTTTGATTTATCGCGCTATCTCTAATGGCAACCGATATATCACCAGATATATAATGGATTTTTCTCTGACCCTGAGTTCTCGGCCCCATGAGACTGTGGTTTTCTCGGCCCCTGGTGGTCAGAGGTCGTTCCCGCTGCACAGATTCATGCGTCTGGGCCTCCTGCAGACAATGCACTTTGATTTATTGCGCTATCTCTAATAGCACCCGAGATATCACCAGATATATATTGGATTTTCCCCTGACCCTGAGTGTCCGGCCCCATGAGACGGTGGTTGTCTCGGCCCCTGGTGGTCCGAGGTCGTTCCTGCTGCACAGGTTCAAGCGCCAGGGCCTCCTGCAGATAATTCACTTTGGTTAATTGCGCTATCCCTAATAGCACCCGAGATATCACCAGATATATATTGGATTTTCCCCTGACCCTGACAGTCCGGCACCATGAGACTGTGGTTTTCTCGGCCCCTGTTGGTCCGAGGTCGTTCCCGCTGCACAGATTCATGCGCCAGGGCCTCCTGCAGATAATTCACTTTGGGTTATTGCGCTATCTCTAATAGCACCCGAGATATCATCAGATACATCCTGGGTATTTACATGACCTTGGGTGTCCGGCGCCATGTGACGGTGGTTTTCTCGGCCCCTGGTGGGCCGAGGTCGTTCCCGCTGCACAGATTCATGCGCCAGGGCCTCCTGCAGACAATTCACTTTGGTTTATTGCGCTATCTCTAATAGCAACCGAGATATCACCAGATATATATTGGATTTTTACCCGACCCTGTGTGTCCGGCCCCATGAGACGATGGTTTTCACGGCCCCTGGTGGACCGAGGTCGTTCCCGCTGCACAGATTCATGCGCCAGGACCTCCTGCAGATAATTCAATTTGGTTTATTGCGCTATCTCTAATAGCACCCGAGATATCACCAGATATATATTGGATTTTTACCCGACCCTGAGTGTCCGGCCCCATGAGACGGTGGTTGTCTCGGCCCCTGGTGGTCCGAGGTCGTTCCCGCTGCACAGATTCATGCGTCAGTGCCTCCTGCAGACAATGCACTTTGATTTATCGCGCTATCTCTAATGGCACCCGATATATCACCAGATATATAATGGATTTTTCCCTGACCCTGAGTTCTCGGCCCCATGAGACTGTGGTTTTCTCGGCCCCTG
Source organism: Nomia melanderi (assembly GCF_051020985.1). Classification (NCBI taxonomy): domain Eukaryota; kingdom Metazoa; phylum Arthropoda; class Insecta; order Hymenoptera; family Halictidae; genus Nomia; species Nomia melanderi. The sequence goes on along the minus strand of NW_027475170.1, from coordinate 22,057 downwards.
GTGGTCCGAGGTCGTTCCCGCTGCACAGATTCATGCGCCAGGGCCTCCTGCAGATAATTCACTTTGGTTTATTGCGCTATCTCTAATAGCAGCCGAGATATCGCCAGATATATATTGGATTTTCCCCTGACCCTGAGTGTCCGGCAACATGAGACGGTGGTTTTCTCGGACCCTGGTGATCCGAGGTCGTTCCCGCTGCCCAGATTCATGCGCCAGGGCCTCCTGCAGACAATGCACTTTGATTTATTGCGCTATCTCTAATAGCAGCCGAGATATCACCAGATATATATTGGATTTTACCCTGACCCTGAGTGTCCGGCAACATGAGACGGTGGTTTTCTCGGCCCCTGGTGGCCCGAGGTCGTTGCCGCTGCACAGATTCATGCGCCAGGGCCACCCGCAGATAATTCACTTTGGTTTATTGCGCTATCTCTAATAGCACCCGAGATATCATCAGATACATCCTGGGTATTTACATGACCTTGGGTGTCCGGCGCCATGTCACGGTGGTTTTCTCGGCCCCTGGTGGTCCGAGGTCGTTCCCGCTGCACAGATTCATGCGCCAGGGCCTCCTGCAGATAATTCACTTTGGTTAATTGCGCTATCCCTAATAGCACCCGAGATATCACCAGATATATATTGGATTTTCCCCTGACCCTGACTGTCCGGCACCATGAGACTGTGGTTTTCTCGGCCCCTGGTGGTCCGAGGTCGTTCCCGCTGCACAGATTCATGCGCCAGGGCCTCCTACAGACAATGCACTTTGATTTATTGCGCTATGTGTAATAGCACCCGAGATATCACCAGATATATATTGGATTTTCCCCGGACCCTGAGTGTCCGGCCACATGAGACTGTGGTTTTCTCGGCCCCTGGTGTTCCGAGGTCGTTCCCGCTGCACAGATTCATGCACCAGTGCCTCCTGCAGATAATTCACTTTGGTTTATTGCGCTATCTCTAATAGCACCCGAGATATCACCAGATATATATTGGATTTTCCCCTGACCCTGAGTGTCCGGCCCCATGAGACGGTGGTTGTCTCGGCCCCTGGTGGTCCGAGGTCGTTCCCTCTGCACAGATTCATGCGTCAGGGCCTCCTGCAGACAACGCACGTTGATTTATCGCGCTATCTCTAATGGCACCCGATATATCACCAGATATATAATGGATTTTTCCCTGACCCTGAGTTCTCGGCCCCATGAGACTGTGGTTTTCTCGGCGCCTGGTGGTCCGAGGTCGTTCCCGCTGCACAGATTCATGCGCCAGGGCCTCCTGCAGACAATTCACTTTGGTTTATTGCGCTATCTCTAATAGCACCCGAGATATCACCAGATATATATTGGATTTTTCCCTGACCCTGAGTGTCCGACCCCATGAGACGGTGGTTTTCTCGGACTCTGGTGGTCCGAGGTTGTTTCCACTGCACACATTCATGCGCCAGGGCCTCCTGCAGATAATTCACTTTGGTTTATTGCGCTCTCTCTAATAGCACCCGAGATAGCATCAGATATATATTGGATTTTTTACTGTCCCTGAGTGTCCGGCCCCATGAGACGGTGGTTTTCTCGGCCCCTGGTGGTCCGAGGTCGTTCCCGCTGCATAGGTTCATGAGCCAGGGCCTCCTGCAGATAATTCACTTTGGTTAATTGCGCTATCCCTAATAGCACCCGAGATATCACCAGATATATATTGGATTTTTGCCTGACCCTGAGTGTCCGGCCCCATGAGACTGTGGTTTTCTCGGCCCCTGGTGGACCGAGGTCGTTCCCGCTCCACAGATTCATGCGTCTGGGCCTCCTGCAGACAATGCACTTTGATTTATTGCGCTATCTCTAATAGCACCCGAGATATCACCAGATATATATTGGATTTTCCCCTGACCCTGAGTGTCCGGCCCCATGAGACTGTGGTTTTCTCGGCTCCTGGTTGTCCGAGGTCGTTCCCGCTGCACACATTCATGCGACAGGGCCTCCTGCAGACAAGGCACTTTGATTTATTGCGCTATGTGTAATAGCACCCGAGATATCACCAGATATATATTGGATTTTCCCCGGACCCTGAGTGTCCGGCCACATGAGAATGTGGTTTTCTCGGCCCCTGGTGGTCCGAGGTCGTTCCCACTGCACACATTCATGCGCCAGGGCCTCCTGCAGTTAATTCACTTTGGTTTATTGCGCTCTCTCTAATAGCACCCGAGATATCACCAGATATATATTGGATTTTTACCCGACCCTGAGTGTCCGGCGCCATGTGACGGTGGTTTTCCCGGCCCCTGGTGGTCCGAGGTCGGTCCCGCTGCACAGATTCATGCGCCAGGGCCTGCTGCAGACAATTCACTTTGGTTTATTGCGCTATCTCTAATAGCACCCGAGATATCACCAGATATATATTGGATTTTCCCTGACCCTGACTGTCCGGCACCATGAGACGGTGGTTTTCTCGGCCCCTGGTGGTCCGAGGTCGTTCCCGCTGCACAGATTCATGCGCCAGGGCCTCCTGCAGATAATTCACTTTGGTTTATTGCGCTATCTCTAATAGCACCCGAGATATCACCAGATATATATTGGATTTTCCCCTGACCCTGACTGTCCGGCACCATGAGACTGTGGTTTTCTCGGCCCCTGGTGGTCCGAGGTCGTTCCCGCTGCACAGATTCATGCGTCAGGGCCTCCTACAGACAATGCACTTTGATTTATTGCGCTATGTGTAATAGCACCCGAGATATCACCAGATATATATTGGATTTTCCCCTGACCCAGAGTGTCCGGCAACATGAGACGGTGGTTTTCTCGGACCCTGGTGGTCCGAGGTCGTTCCCGCTGCACAGATTCATGCGCCAGGGACTGCTGCAGACAATTCACTTTGGTTTATTGCGCTATCTCTAATAGCACCCGAGATATCACCAGATATATATTGGATTTTTACCCGACCCTGAGTGTCCGGCCCCATGAGACGGTGGTTTTCTCGGCCCCTGGTGGTCCGAGGTCGTTCCCGCTGCACAGATTCATGCGCCAGGGCCTCCTGCAGATAATTCACTTTGGTTTATTGCGCTATCTCTAATAGCACCCGAGATATCATCAGATACATCCTGGGTATTTACATGACCTTGGTTGTCCGGCGCCATGTGACGGTGGTTTTCTCGGCCCCTGGTGGTCCGAGGTCGTTCCCGCTGCACAGATTCATGCGCCAGGGCCTCCTGCAGACAATTCACTTTGGTTTATTGCGCTATCTCTAATAGCACCCGAGATATCACCAGATATATATTGGATTTTTACCCGACCCTGAGTGTCCGGCCCCATGAGACGGTGGTTTTCTCGGCCCCTGGTGGTCCGAGGTCGTTCCCGCTGCACAGATTCATGCGCCAGGGCCTCCTGCAGATAATTCACTTTGGTTTATTGCGCTATCTCTAATAGCACCCGAGATATCACCACATATATATTGGATTTTCCCCTGACCCTGAGTGTCCGGCAACATGAGACGGTGGTTTTCTCGGACCCTGGTGGTCCGAGGTCGTTCCCGCTGCACAGATTCATGCGCCAGGGCCTGCTGCAGACAATTCACTTTGGTTTATTGCGCTATCTCTAATAGCACCCGAGATATCACCAGATATATATTGGATTTTTACCCGACCCTGAGTGTCCGGCCCCATGAGACGGTGGTTTTCTCGGCCCCTTGTGGTCCGAGGTCGTTCCCGCTGCACAGATTCATGCGCCAGGGCCTCCTGCAGATAATTCACTTTGGTTTATTGCGCTATCTCTAATAGCACCCGAGATATCACCAGATATATATTGGATTTTCCCCTGACCCTGAGTGTCCGGCAACATGAGACGGTGGTTTTCTCGGACCCTGGTGGTCCGAGGTCGTTCCCGCTGCACAGATTCATGCGCCAGGGCCTGCTGCAGACAATTCACTTTGGTTTATTGCGCTATCTCTAATAGCACCCGAGATATCACCAGATATATATTGGATTTTTCACTGACCCTGAGTGTCCGGCCCCATGAGACGGTGGTTTTCTCGGCCCCTGGTGGTCCGAGGTCGTTCCCGCTGCACAGATTCATGCGCCAGGGCCTCCTGCAGATAATTCACTTTGGTTTATTGCGCTATCTCTAATAGCACCCGAGATATCACCACATATATATTGGATTTTCCCCTGACCCTGAGTGTCCGGCAACATGAGACGGTGGTTTTCTCGGACCCTGGTGGTCCGAGGTCGTTCCCGCTGCACAGATTCATGCGCCAGGGCCTGCTGCAGACAATTCACTTTGGTTTATTGCGCTATCTCTAATAGCACCCGAGATATCACCAGATATATATTGGATTTTTACCCGACCCTGAGTGTCCGGCCCCATGAGACGGTGGTTTTCTCGGCCCCTTGTGGTCCGAGGTCGTTCCCGCTGCACAGATTCATGCGCCAGGGCCTCCTGCAGATAATTCACTTTGGTTTATTGCGCTATCTCTAATAGCACCCGAGATATCACCAGATATATATTGGATTTTCCCCTGACCCTGAGTGTCCGGCAACATGAGACGGTGGTTTTCTCGGACCCTGGTGGTCCAAGGTCGTTCCCGCTGCACAGATTCATGCGCCAGGGCCTGCTGCAGACAATTCACTTTGGTTTATTGCGCTATCTCTAATAGCACCCGAGATATCACCAGATATATATTGGATTTTTCACTGACCCTGAGTGTCCGGCCCCATGAGACGGTGGTTTTCTCGGCCCCTGGTGGTCCGAGGTCGTTCCCGCTGCACAAATTCATGCGCCAGGGCCTCCTGCAGATAATTCACTTTGGTTTATTGCGCTATCTCTAATAGCACCCGAGATATCACCAGATATATATTGGATTTTCCCCTGACCCTGAGTGTCCGGCAACATGAGACGGTGGTTTTCTCGGACCCTGGTGGTCCGAGGTCGTTCCCGCTGCCCAGATTCATGCGCCAGGGCCTCCTACAGACAATGCCATTTGATTTATTGCGCTATCTCTAATAGCACCCGAGATATCACCAGATATATATTGGATTTTTCCCTGACCCTGAGTGTCCGACCCCATGAGACGGTGGCTTTCTCGGACCCTGGTGGTCCAAGGTCGTTCCCACTGCACACATTCATGCGCCAGGGCCTCCTGCAGATAATTCACTTTGGTTTATTGCGCTCTCTCTAATAGCACCGGAGATATCATCAGATATATATTGGATTTTTCACTGACCCTGAGTGTCCGGCCCCATGAGACGGTGGTTTTCTCGGCCCCTGGTGGTCCGAGGTCGTTCCCGCTGCACAGATTCATGCGCCAGGGCCTCCTGCAGATAATTCACTTTGGTTAATTGCGCTATCCCTAATAGCACCCGAGATATCACCAGATATATATTGGATTTTCCCCTGACCCTGACTGTCCGGCACCATGAGACTGTCGTTTTCTCGGCACCTGGTGGTCCGAGGTCGTTCCCGCTGTACAGATTCATGCGCCAGGGCCACCTACAGACGAATGCACTTTGATTTATTGCGCTATGTGTAATAGCACCCGAGATATCACCAGATATATATTGGATTTTCCCCTGACCCTGAGTGTCCGGCCACATGTGACTGTGGTTTTCTCGGCCGCTGGTGGTCCGAGGTCGTTTCCGCTGGTCAGATTCATGCGCCAGGGCCTCCTACAGACAATGCACTTTGATTTATTGCGCTATCTGTAATAGCACCCGAGATATCACCAGATATATATTGGATTTTTCCCTGACCCTGAGTGTCCGGCCCCATGAGACTGTGGTTTTCTCGGCCCCTGGTGGTCCGAGGTCGTTTCCGCTGGTCAGATTCATGCGCTAGGGCCTAATACAGACAATGCACTTTGATTTATTGCGCTATCTGTAATAGCACCCGAGATATCACCAGATATATATTGGATTTTCCCCTGACCCTGAGTGTCCGACCCCATGAGACGGTGGCTTTCTCGGACCCTGGTGGTCCGAGGTCGTTCCCACTGCACGCATTCATGCGCCAGGGCCTCCTGCAGGTAATTCACTTTGGTTTATTGCGCTCTCTCTAATAGCACCGGAGATATCATCAGATTCATCCTGGGTATTTACATGACCTTGGGTGTCCGGCGCCATGTGACGGTGGTTTTCTCGGCCCCTGGTGGTCCGAGGTCGGTCCCGCTGCACAGATTCATGCGCCAGGGCCTGCTGCAGACAATTCACTTTGGTTTATTGCGCTATCTCTAATAGCACCCGAGATATCACCAGATATATATTGGATTTTTACCCGACCCTGAGTGTCCGGCCCCATGAGACGGTGGTTTCCTCGGCCCCTGGTGGTCCGAGGTCGTTCCCGCTGCACACATTCATGCGCCAGGGCCTCCTGCAGATAATTCACTTTGGTTTATTGCGCTCTCTCTAATAGCACCCGAGATATCACCAGTTATATATTGGATTTTCCCCTGACCCTGAGTGCCCGGCCCCATGACACCGTGGTTTTCTCGCCCCTGGTGGTCGGAGGTCGTTCCCGCTGCACAGATTCATGCTCCAGGGCCTCCTGCAGACAATTCACTTTGGTTTATTGCGCTATCTCTAATAGCACCCGAGATATCACCAGATATATATTGGATTTTTACCCGACCCTGAGTGTCCGGCCCCATGAGACGGTGGTTTTCTCGGCCCCTGGTGGTCCGAGGTCGTTCCCGCTGCACACATTCATGCGCCAGGGCCTCCTGCAGACAATGCACTTTGGTTTATTGCGCTATCTCTAATAGCACCCGAGATATCACCAGATATATATTGGATTTTCCCCTGACCCTGAGTGTCCGGCAACATGAGACGGTGGTTTTCTCGGCCCCTGGTGGTCCGAGGTCGTTCCCGCTGCCCAGATTCATGCGCCAGGGCCTCCTACAGACCATGCACTTTGATTTATGGCGCTATCTGTAATAGCACCCGAGATATCACCAGATATATATTGGATTTTTCCCTGACCCTGAGTGTCCGGCCCCATGAGACCGTGGTTTTCTCGGCCCCTGGTTGTCCGAGGTCGTTCCCGCTGCACAGATTCATGCGCCAGGGCCTCCTGCAGATAATTCACTTTGGTTTATTGCGCTCTCTCTAATAGCACCCGAGATATCACCAGATATATATTGGATTTTCCCCTGACCCTGAGTGCCCGGCCCCATGACACCGTGGTTTTCTCGGCCCCTGGTGGTCCGAGGTAGTTCCCGCTGCACAGATTCATGCGCCAGGGCCTCCTGCAGATAATTCACTTTGGTTTATTGCGCTATCTCTAATAGCATCCGAGATATCATCAGATACATCCTGGGTATTTACATGACCTTGGGTGTCCGTCGCCATGTGTCGGTGGTTTTCTCGGACCCTGGTGGTCCGAGGTCGTTCCCGCTGCACAGATTCATGCGCCAGGGCCTCCTGCAGTTAATTCACTTTGGTTTATTGCGCTATCTCTAATAGCATCCGAGATATCATCAGATACATCCTGGGTATTTACATGACCTTGGGTGTCCGTCGCCATGTGTCGGTGGTTTTCTCGGCCCCTGGTGGTCCGAGGTCGTTCCCGCTGCACAAATTCATGCGACAGGGCCTCCTGCAGACAATTCACTTTGGTTTATTGCGCTCTCTCTAATAGCACCCGAGATATCATCAGATATATATTGGATTTTCCCCTGACCCTGAGTGTCCGGCCCCATGAGACTGCGGTTTTCTCGGCCCCTGGTGGTCCGAGGTCGTTCCCGCTGGTCAGATTCATGCGCCAGGGCCTCCTACAGACAATGCACTTTGACTTATTGCGCTATCTCTAATAGCACCCGAGATATCACCAGATATATATTGGATTTACCCCTGACCCTGACTGTCCGGCACCATGAGACTGTGGTTTTCTCGGCACCTGGTGGTCCGAGGTCGTTCCCGCTGCACAGATTCATGCGCCAGGGCCTCCTACAGACAATGCACTTTGATTTATTGCGCTATGTGTAATAGCACCCGAGATATCACCAGATATATATTGGATTTTCCCCTGACCCTGAGTGTCCGGCCACATGTGACTGTGGTTTTCTCGGCCGCTGGTGGTCCGATGTCGTTCCCGCTGCACAGATTCATGCGCCAGGGCCTCCTACAGACAATGCACTTTGGTTTATTGCGCTATCTCTAACAGCACCCGAGATATCACCAGATATATATTGGATTTTTACCCGACCCTGAGTGTCCGGCCCCATGACACGGTCGTTTTCTCGGCCCCTGGTGGTCCGAGGTCGTTCCCGCTGCACAGATTCATGCGCCAGGGCCTCCTGCAGATAATTCACTTTGGTTTATTGCGCTATCTCTAATAGCACCCGAGATATCACCAGATATATATTGGATTTTCCCCTGACACTGAGTGTCCGGCCCCATGAGACGGTGGTTGTCTCGGCCCCTGGTGGTCCGAGGTCGTTCCCGCTGCACAGATTCATGCGTCAGGGCCTCCTGCAGACAATGCACTTTGATTTATCGCGCTATCTCTAATGGCACCCGATATATCACCAGATATATAATGGATTTTTCCCTGACCCTGTGTTCTCGGCCCCATGAGACTGTGGTTTTCTCGGCCCCTGGTGGTCCGAGGTCGTTCCCGCTGCCCAGTTTCATGCGCCAGGGCCTCCTGCAGATAATTCACTTTGGTTAATTGCGCTATCCCTAATAGCACCCGAGATATCACCAGATATATATTGGATTTTTCCTTGACCCTGAGTGACCGACCCCATGAGACGGCGGTTTTCTCGGACCCTGGTGGTCCGAGGTCGTTCCCACTGCACACATTCATGCGCCAGGGCCTCCTGCAGATAATTCACTTTGGTTTATTGCGCTCTCTCTAATAGCACCCGAGATATCACCAGATATATATTGGATTTTCCCCTGACCCTGAGTGTCCGGCAACATGAGACGGTGGTTTTCTCGGCCCCTGGTGGTCCGAGGTCGTTCCCGCTGCCCAGATTCATGCGCCAGGGTCTCCTACAGACCATGCACTTTGATTTATTGCGGTATCTGTAATAGCACCCGAGATATCACCAGATATATATTGGATTTTTCCCTGACCCTGAGTGTCCGGCCCCATGAGACTGTGGTTTTCTCCGCCCGTGGTGGTCCGAGGTCGTTCCCGCTGCACAGATTCATGCGCCAGGACCTCCTGCAGATAATTCACTTTGGTTTATTGCGCTATCTCTAATAGCACCCGAGATATCATCAGATACATCCTGGGTATTTACATGACCTTGGGTGTCCGGCGCCATGTGACGGTGGTTTTCTCGGCCCCTGGTGGTCCGAGGTCGTTTCCGCTGGTCAGATTCATGCGCTAGGGCCTAATACAGACAATGCACTTTGATTTATTGCGCTATCTGTAATAGCACCCGAGATATCACCAGATATATATTGGATTTTCCCCTGACCCTGAGTGTCCGGCAACATGAGACGGTGGTTTTCTCGGACCCTGGTGGTCCGAGGTCGTTCCCGCTGCACAGATTAATGCGCCAGGGCCTGCTGCAGACAATTCACTTTGGTTTATTGCGCTATCTCTAATAGCACCCGAGATATCACCAGATATATATTGGATTTTTACCCGACCCTGAGTGTCCGGCCCCATGAGACGGTGGTTTTCTCGGCCCCTGGTGGTCCGAGGTCGTTCCCGCTGCACAGATTCATGCGCCAGGGCCTCCTGCAGATAATTCACTTTGGTTAATTGCGCTATCCCTAATAGCACCCGAGATATCACCAGATATATATTGGATTTTTCCTTGACCCTGAGTGACCGACCCCATGAGACGGCGGTTTTCTCGGACCCTGGTGGTCCGAGGTCGTTCCCACTGCACACATTCATGCGCCAGGGCCTCCTGCAGATAATTCACTTTGGTTTATTGCGCTCTCTCTAATAGCACCCGAGATATCACCAGATATATATTGGATTTTCCCCTGACCCTGAGTGTCCGGCAACATGAGACGGTGGTTTTCTCGGCCTCTGGTGGTCCGAGGTCGTTCCCGCTGCCCAGATTCATGCGCCAGGGTCTCCTACAGACCATGCACTTTGATTTATTGCGGTATCTGTAATAGCACCCGAGATATCACCAGATATATATTGGATTTTTCCCTGACCCTGAGTGTCCGGCCCCATGAGACTGTGGTTTTCTCCGCCCGTGGTGGTCCGAGGTCGTTCCCGCTGCACAGATTCATGCGCCAGGACCTCCTGCAGATAATTCACTTTGGTTTATTGCGCTATCTCTAATAGCACCCGAGATATCATCAGATACATCCTGGGTATTTACATGACCTTGGGTGTCCGGCGCCATGTGACGGTGGTTTTCTCGGCCCCTGGTGGTCCGAGGTCGTTTCCGCTGGTCAGATTCATGCGCTAGGGCCTAATACAGACAATGCACTTTGATTTATTGCGCTATCTGTAATAGCACCCGAGATATCACCAGATATTTATTGGATTTTCCCCTGACCCTGAGTGTCCGGCAACATGAGACGGTGGTTTTCTCGGACCCTGGTGGTCCGAGGTCGTTCCCGCTGCACAGATTAATGCGCCAGGGCCTGCTGCAGACAATTCACTTTGGTTTATTGCGCTATCTCTAATAGCACCCGAGATATCACCAGATATATATTGGATTTTTACCCGACCCTGAGTGTCCGGCCCCATGAGACGGTGGTTTTCTCGGCCCCTGGTGGTCCGAGGTCGTTCCCGCTGCACAGATTCATGCGCCAGGGCTTCCTGCAGATAATTCACTTTGGTTTATTGCGCTATCTCTAATAGCACCCGAGATATCACCAGATATATATTGGATTTTCCCCTGACCCAGAGTGTCCGGCAACATGAGACGGTGGTTTTCTCGGACCCTGGTGGTCCGAGGTCGTTCCCGCTGCACGGATTCATGCGCCAGGGCCTGCTGCAGACAATTCACTTTGGTTTATTGCGCTATCTCTAATAGCACCCGAGATATCACCAGATATATATTGGATTTTTCCCTGACCCTGAGTGTCCGGCCCCATGTGTCGGTGGTCTTCTCGTTCCCTGGTGGTGCGAGGTCGCTCCCGCTGCACCGATTCATGCCACAGGGCCTCCTGCAGACAATGCACTTTGGATTATTGCGCTATCTCGAATAGCACCAGCGACATCACCAGATATTTGCTGGATTTTTACATGACCTTGGGTGACGGATACCGAAAATCTGTAATTTTCTCGGCCCCTGGTAGTCCGAGGACGTTCCCGCTGCACAGATTCATGCGCCAGGGCCTCTTGCAGACAAGGCACTTTGGTTTATTGCGCTATCTCTAATAGCATCCGAGATATCATCAGATATACATTGGATTTTTCCCTGACCCTGACAGTCCAGCGCAAAGTGTCGGTGGTTTTCTCGGTTCCTGGTGCTCCGAGGTCGATCCCGCTGCACAAATTCATGCGCTCGGCCTCCTGCAGACAATGCACTCTGATTTATTGCGCTATCTCTAATAGCACCCGCGACATCACCAGATATATGCTGGATTTTTACATGACCTTGGGTGACGGATACCGAAAATCTGTAATTTTCTCGGCCCCTGGTGGTCCGAGGTCGTTCCCGCTGCACAGATTCATGCGCCAGGGCCTCGTACAGGCAATGCACTTTGATCTATCGCGCTATCTCTAATAGAACCCGAGATATCACCAGATATATATTGGATTTTTCCCAGACCCTGGGTGACCGGCCCCATGAGTCGGTGGTTTACTCGGTCCCTGGTGGTCCGAGGTCGTTCCCGCTGCACAGGTTCATGCGCCAGGGCCTCCTGCAGGCAATGCACTTTGATTTATCGCGCTATCTGTAATAGCACCCGAGATATCACCAGATATATATTGGATTTTTCCCTGACAAAGTGTGTCCGGCCCCATGTGTCGGTTGTTTTCTCGGCTCCTGGGGGTCCGAGGTGTTTCCCGCTGCACGGATTCACGCGCCTGGGCCTCCTGCAGATAATTCACTTTGGTTTATTGCGCTATCTCTAATAGCACCCGAGATATCATCAGATACATCCTGGAATTTTAAATGACCTTTGGTGTCCGGCCCCATGAGTCAGTGGTTTTCTCGGCTCCTGGTGGTCCGAGGTCGTTCCTGCTGCTCAGATTCATGCGCCACGGCTTCCTGCAGGCAAGGCGCTTTGATTTATCGCGCTACCTCTAATAGCATCCGAGATATCACCAGATATATGCTGGATTTTTAAATGACCTTGGGTGACGGATACCGAAAATCTGTAATTTTCTCGGCCCCTGGTGGTCCGAGGTCGTTCCTGCTGCAGAGATTCATGCGCCATGGCCTCCTACAGACAATGCACTTTGATTTATCGTGCTATCTGTAATAGAACCCGGGATATCACCAGATATATGCTGGAATTTTACATGACCTTGGGTGACGGGTACCGATAATCTGTAATTTTCTCGGCCTCTGATGGTCCGAGGTCGATCCCGTTGCACAGATTCTCGCGCTAGGACCTTCTACGGACAATGCACTTTGATTTATTGCGGTATCTCTAATAGCACCCGAGATATCATCAGATACATCCTGGATTTTTACATGACCTTGGGTTTCCCGCCCCATGAGTCAGTGGTTTTCTCGGCTCCTGGTAGTCCGAGGTCGTTCCTGCTGCTCAGATTCATGCGCCAGGGCCTCCTGCAGACAATTCACTTTGATTTATTGAGCTAGCTCTAATAGCACCCGAGATATCACCAGATATATGCTGGATTTTTACATGACCTCGCGTGACGGATATCGAAAATCTGTAATTTTCTCGGCCCCTGGTGGTCCGAGGTCGATACTGCTGCACAGAATCATGCGCAAGGGCCTCCTACGGACAATGCACTTTGATTTATTGCGGTATCTCTAATAGCACCCGAGATATCACCAGATATATGCTGGATTTTTACATGACCTTGGGTGACGGATACCGATAATCTGTAATTTTCTCGGCCCCTGGCGGTCCGAGGTCGATCCCGCTGCACAGATTCATGCGCCAGGGCTTCCTGCAGACAATGCACTTTAGTTTATCGCGCTATCTCTAATAGCACCCGAGATATCACCAGATATATATTGGTTTTTTCCCTGACCCTGGTGGTCCGGCCCCATGTGTCGGTGGTTTTCTCGGCCCCTGGTGGTCCGAGGTCGATACCAATGCACAGATTCATGTGCCACGGCCTCCTGCAGACAATGCACTTTGATTTATCGCGCTATGTCTAATAGCACCCGAATACCATCAGATACATCCTGGATTTTTCCCTGACCCTGAGTGTCCGGCCCCATGAGACTGCGGTTTTCTCGGCCCCTGGTGGTCCGAGGTCGTTCCCGCTGGTCAGATTCATGCGCCAGGGCCCCCTGCAGACAATGCACTTTGATTTATTGCGCTATCTCTGATAGCACCCGAGATATCACCAGATATATATTGGATTTTTCCGTGACCCTGAGTGTCCGGCCCCATGAGACGGTGGTTTTCTTGGTCCCTGGTGGTACAGGGACGTTCCCGCTGCACAGATTCAGGCGCCAGGGCCTCATGCAGACAATGCACTATGATTTATAGGGCTTTCTCTAATAGCACCCATGATATCACCATATACATGACGGATTTTAACATGACCTTGTTTGAGGGATACCGAAAATCTGTAATTTTCTCGGCCCCTGGTGGTCCGAGGTCATTCCGGCGGCACAGATTCATGCGCCAGGACCTCCTGCAGACAATGAACTTTGGTTTATTGCGCTATCTCTTATAGCGCCCGAGATATCACCAGATATATATTGGATTTTTCCCTGACCCTGAGTGTCCGGCCCAATGTGTCGGTGGTTGTCTCGGCCCCTGGTGGTCCGAGGTCGATCCCGCTGCACAGATTCATGCGACAGGGTCTCCTGCCGACAATGCACTTTGATTTATCCCGCTATCTCTAATAACACCCGAGATATCATCAGATACATCCTGGATTTTTATATGACCTTGGGTGTCCGGCCCCATGTGTCGGTGAGTTTCTCGGCCCCTGGTGGTCCGAGATCGTTACCGCTGCACAGATTCAGGCGCCAGGGCCTCCTGCAGACAATGCACTTTAATTTATTGCGGTATCTGTAATAGCACCCGAGATATGACCGGATATATAATGGATTTTTCCCTGTCCCTAAGTGTCCGGCCCCATGTGACGGTGGCTTTCTCGGCCCCTGGTGGTCCGAGGTCGTTCCCGCTGCACAGATTCATGCGCCGGAGCCCCCTGCAGACAATGCACTATGGTTTATCGCGCTATCTCTTGTAGCGCTCGAGATATCACCAGATATATAATGGATTTTTTCCTGACCCTGAGTGTCCGGCCCCATGAGATGGTGGTTTTCTCGGCCCCTAATGGCCCGGGGTTGTTGCTGCTGCATAGATTCATACGCCAGGGCCTCCTGCAGGTAAGGCACCTTGGTTTATCGAGCTATCTCTTATAGCACCCAAGACATTACCAGATATGTATTGGACTTTTCCCAGAACCTGCGTGACCGGCCCCATGAGTCGTTGGTTTTCTCGGCTCCTGGTGGTCCGATGTCGTTCCCGCTGCACAGATTCATGCGCCAGGTCCTCCTGCAGACAATGCACTTTAATTTATTACGCTATCTCTAATAGCACCCGATATATCACCATATATATATATTGGATTTATCAGTGACCCCGAGTTTCCGGCCCAATGAGTCGGTGGTTTTCTCGGCCCCTTGTGGTCCGGATTTGTTCCCTCTGCACGGATTCATGCCCAAGTGTCTCCTACGGACAATGCACATTGATTTATTGCGCTATCTCTAATAGCTCCCGAGATATCACCAGATATATATTGGAGTTTTCCCTGACCCTGACAGTCCGGCACCATGTGTCGGTGGTTTTCTCGGCCCCTGGTGTTCCCAGGTCGTTCCCGCTGCACAGATTCATGCGCCAGGACCTCCTGTAGATAATTCACTTTGATTTATCGCGCTTTCTCTAATAGCATCCAAGATATCGCCAGATACATGCTGGATTTTTACATGACCATGGGTAACGGATACCGAAAATCTGTAATTTTCTCGGGCCCCGGTGGTCCGAGGTCGTTCCTGCTGCACAGATTCATGCGCCAGGGCCTCCTGCAGGCAAGGCACCTTGGTTTATCGCGCTATCTCTTATAGCACCCGAGATATTACCAGATATGTATTGGACTTTTCCCAGAACCCGGGTGACCGGCCCCATGAGTCTGAGGTTTTCTCGGCTCCTGGTGGACCGAGGTCGTTCCCGCTGCACAGCTTCATGCGCCAGGGCCACCTGCAGACAATGCACTTTGATTTATCGCGCTATCTCTAATAGCACCCGAGATATCACCACATATATATTGGATTTTTCACAGATCCTGGGTGACCGGCCCCATGAGTCGGAGGTTTTCTCGGCTCCTGGTGGACCGAGGTCATTCCTGCTGCACAGATTTATGCGCCAGGGCCTCCCACAGACAGTGCACTTTAATTTATCGCGCTATAGATATTAGAGAATAGCACCCGAGATATCACCAGATATATATTGGATTTTTCCCTGACCCTGAGAGTCCGGCCCCATGTCTCGGTGGTTTTCTCGGCACCTGGAGGTTCGAGGTCGTTCCCGCTGCACAGATTCATGCGCCAGGGCCTCCTGCAGACAAGGCACTTTGGTTTATCGCGCTATCTGTTATAGCGCCCGATGTATCACCAGATATATAATTGATTTTTTCCTGACCCTGAGTGTCCGGCCCCATGAGATGGTGGTTTTCTCGGCACCTAATGGCCCGGGGTTGTTCCCGCTGCACAGATTCATGCGCCAGGACCTCCTGCAGATAATTCACTTTGATTCATCGTGCTATCTGTAATAGAACCCGAGATATCACCAGATATATGCTGGATTTTTTCATGACCTTGGGTGACGGATACCGAAAATCTGTAATTTTCTCGGCCCCTGGTGGTTCGAGGTCGTTCCTATCGCACAGATTCATGCGCCAGGGCCTCCTGCAGGCAAGGCACTTTAGTTTATTGCGTCATCTCTAATAGCACCCGAGATATCACCAGATATATGCTGGATTTTTACATGACCTTGGGTGACGCATACCGAAAATCTGTAATTTTCTCGGCCCCTGGTTGTCCGAGGTCGTTCCTTCTGCACAGATTCATGCGCCAGGGCTTCCTGCAGACAATGCACGTTGAGTTACCGCGCTATCTCTAATAGCACCCGAGATACCACCAGATATATGCAGGATTTTTACAGGACCCTGGGTGACGGATACCGAAAATCTGTAATTTTCTCGGCCCCTGGTGGTCCGAGGCCGTTTCTGCAGCACAGATGCATGCGCCAGGGCCTCCTGCAGATAATTCACTTTGGTTTATTGCGCTATCTCTAACAGCACCCGAGCTATCAAGATAGATATATTGGATTTTTCCCCGACAATGATTGTCCGGCCCCATGAAACGGTGGTTTTCTCGTCCCCTGGTGGTCCGAGGTCGTTCCCGCTGCCCCGATTCATGCGTGAGGGACTGCTACAGCCAATGCACTTTGATTTATTGCGCTATATCTAATAGCACCCGAGATGTAACCAGATATATGTTTTATTTTTAACTGACCATGAGTGTACGGCCCCATGAGTCGGTGGATATCTCGGCCCCTGGTGGTCCTAGATCGTTTCCGCTGCACAGATTCACGCGACAGGGCCTCCTGCAGACAATGCACTTTGATTTACTGCGCTATCCCTAATAGCACCCGAGATATCACAAGATATATATTGGATTTTTCCCTGACCCTGATTGTCCGGCCCCATGAGACGGTGGATTTCTCGGCTCCTGGATTTCCGAGGTCGTTTCTGCTGCCCCGATTTATGGGCCAGGGCTTCCTATAGGCTATTCTCTTTGTTTTATCGCCCTAGCCCTTATAGCTCCCGAGATATCACCATATATATAGTCGATTCTTCCCTGACCCTCAGTGTCCGGCCCCATGAGTGGGTGGTTTTGTCGGCAGGTGGTGGTCTGAGGTCGTCCCTACTGCACACATTCATGCGCCAGGTCCTCCAACAGAAAATGCAGTTTGATTTATCTTACTACTTCTTATAACTCCCGAGATATCACCAGATACATGCTCGATTTTTGACGAAACCTGAGTGTGCGGTACCGTGTAACTGAGATTTTCTCTGCCGCTGATGGTCCGATATCTTGCCTGCATAACTCACTTATGCGCCAGGGCTTTCTTACTATATAAAATTATATAAAACTATACAAATGTAATACAACTATACAAAACTAATAGGACTAAATAAAAAAGTGTAAAACTATGTCAATCTATATAAAACTATATTAAACTATATAAAACTATATAAAACTAATTAAACTCCATAAAACTATGTAAAACTATATAGGACAATATAAAATTATATAAAACAATATAAAACTATATAAAACTATATGAAACTATATAATACTATATAAAACTATATAAAACTAATAAAACTGTATGAAACTATATAGAAATATATAGAATTATATGAAACTAATGAAACAATACGAAAGATTGTAAAACGATATAAAACTGTATAAAACTATATGAAACTATATAAAACTATGTAAAACTACACAAAACTATTTAAAACTATATAAAACTATATAAAACTATATACAACTATATAAAACTATATAAAACTATATAATACTATACAAAACTAATAAAACGGTGTAAAACTATATAATACTATATAAAACTATATAATACTATATAAAACTATATAAAACTATATGTAACTATATAAAACTATATAAAACTATATAAAACCATATAAAACAATATAAAACTATATAAAACTATATAAAACTATATAAAACTAAATAAAACTATATAAAACTATATAAAACTATATAAAAGTATATAAAACTATATAAAAATTAATAAAACTATATAAAACTATATAAAACAATATAAAACTGTATAAAACTAATGAAACCATATAAAACTATATGAATCTGTATAAAACTATATAAAACAGTAAACAAGTGTATAAAACTATATAAAACTATATGTAACTATATAAAACTATGTAAAACTGTATAAAACTATATAAAACTATATAAAACAATATAAAACAATATAAAACTATATAAAACTATATAAAACTAAATAAAACTATATAAAACTATATAAAACTATATAAAAATATATAAAACTATATAATAATTAATAAAACTATATAAAATTATATAAAACAATATAAAACTGTATAAAACTAATGAAACCATATAAAACTGTATGAATCTGTATAAAACTATATAAAACAGTAAACAAGCATATAACACTATATAAAACTATATAAAACTATATGAAACTATGTAAAACCATATAAGACTATATAAAACTATATAAAACTATATAAAACTATATAAAACTATATAAAACTATATACAACTATATAAAACTGTATAAAACTATATGAAACTATATAAAACAATATAAAAGTATATAAAACTATACAAAACTTTAAAAGATTATATAAAACTATATAATACTATATAAAACTATATAAAACTATACAAAAGTAATACAACTATACAAAACTAATAGGACTAAATAAAACTGTGTAAAACTATATCAAACTATATAAAACTATATAAAACAATATAAAATTATGTAAAACTATATAAAACTATTTACAACTATATAAAACTACACAAAACTATATAAAACAATATAAATCTATATACAAGTATATAAGTCTATACGAAACGGTATAAAACTAATAAAACTCGATAAAACTATGTAAAATTATATAAAACTATATATAACTACATAAAACTACACAAAACTATATAAAACTATGTAAAACTATATGAAACTATATAAAACGATATAAAACTGACAAAACTATATAAAACTATAAAGAACTATATAACACTATGTAAAGCTATATAAAACTATATAAAACTATATGAAACTATATAAAACTATATGAATCTAAATAAAACTATATAAAACTGAATAAAACTATATAAAACTATATAAAACTATATGAAACTATATAAAACTATATGAATCTAAGTAAAACTATATAAAACTGAATAAAACTATATAAAACTATATAAAACTATATAAAACTATATAAAACTATATAAAACTATATAAAACTATATAAAACTATATAAAACTATAGAAAACTATATAAAACTGTATAAAACTAATGAAAGCATATAAAACTATATGAATCTACATAAAACTATATAAAACCGTATAAAACTATATAAAACTGTATAAAACTATATAAACTGTATGAAAGTATATAAAACTATATAGAACAATATAAGAATATATAAAAATATATAAAATTATTTAAAACTATATAAAACTATATAAAACTATATAAAACTATATAAATTATATAATACTATATAAAACTATATAAAACAATATAAAACTATAAAAAACAATTTAAAACTGTATAAAACTAATGAAAATATATAAAACTATATAAAGCTATATAAAACTATAAAAAACTGTATAAAACTGATGAAAATATATAAAATTATATAAAACTATATAAAACTATAAAAAACAATATAAAACTGTATAAAACTGATGAAAGTATATAAAGCTATATGAATCGGTATACAACCATATAAAACTATATAGAACTATATAAAACTATATAAAACTATAAAAAAACTATATAAAACCATATAAACCTATAAAATACTATTAAAACTATATCAAATTATATTAAACTATATAAAACTATATAAAACTATATAAAACTATATAAAACTATATAAAACTATATAAAACTATATAAAACTAATAAAACTATATGAAATTATCGAGAACTATATAAAACTACATAAAACTAATAAAACTGTATAAAACTATATAATACTATATAAAACTATTAAAACTATGTAAAACTAATAAAACTATATAAAATTATATAGAACTATATAAAACTATTTAAAACTGTATAAAACTATATGAAAGTATATAAAACTATATAAAACTATATGAACCTATATAAAACCATATAAAATCATATAATACTATATAAAACTACATAAAACTGTATAAAACTAAATAATACTATATAAAATCACATAAAACTAATTAAATTATATAAAACTATATAGAACTATATAAAACTATATGAAACTAATAAAACAATACAAAAGATTGTAAAACGATGTGAAACTATGTAAAACTATATGAAACTATATAAAACTATATAAAACTATATAAAACTATATAAAACTATATAAAAGTATATAAAAAACTATATAATTCTACATAAAACTATATAAATCTATATAAAACTATATAAAACTATATAAAACCATATAATACTATATAAGACTACATAAAACTGTATAAAACTAAATAATACTATATAAAACTACATAAAACTAATTAAATTATATGAAACTATATAGAACTATATAAAACTATATAAAACTATATAGAACCATATAATACTATATAAAACTACATAAATCTGTATAAAACTATATAATACTCTATTAAACTACATAAAACTAATTAAACTATATGAAACTATATAGAACTATATAAAAGTATGAAAAATTATATGGAACTATATAAAACTATATAATACTATATGAAACTATATAAAACTCTATAAAACATATAAAACTATATAGAACTAATAAAACTAAATAAAACTATAAAACATATAAAACTATATAGAACTAATAAAACTAAATAAAACTATAAAACATATAAAACTATATAGAACTAATAAAACTATATCAATCTATATAATACTATATAACACTATATGAAACTATATAAGACTAACAAAACTATATAAAACTATATGAATCTATACAAAACGATATAAAACTATATAAAACAATATAAAACTATATAAAAGTATATATGAAACTATACAAAACTATATAAAACTATATAATACTATATGAAACTATATTAAACTCTATAAAACATATAAAACTATATAGAACTAATAAAACTATATAATACTCTATAAAACATATAAAACTTTATAGAACTAATAAAACTATATCAATCTATATAATACTATATAACACTATATGAAACTATGTAAAACTATATAAAACTATATAGAACCATATAATACTATATAAAACTACATAAATCTGTATAAAACTATATAATACTATATAAAACTACATAAAACTAAGTAAACTATATGAAACTATATAGAACTATATAAAACTATATGAAACGAATTAAACAATACAAAAGATTGAAAAACGACATGAAACTATATAAAACTGTATGAAACTATATAAATCTATATAAAACTATACAAAACTATATAAAGCTATATAAAACTATATAAAGCTATATAAAATTATATAAAAGTATAAAAAACTATATAAAACTAATAAAACTCGGTAAAACTATGTAAAACTATGTAAAACTATATAGGACAATATGAAACAATTTAAAACTGTATAAAAGTATGAAAAATTATATAGAACTATATAAAACTATATAATACTATATGAAACTATATAAAACTCTATAAAACATATAAAACTATATAGAACTAATAAAACTATATAAAACTATAAAACATATAAAACTATATGGAACTAATAAAACTATATAAAACTATAAAACGTATAAAACTATATAGAACTAATAAAACTATATCAATCTATATAATACTATATAACACTATATGAAACTATATAAAACTAGCAAAACTATATAAAACTATATGAATCTATACAAAACTATATAAAACTATATAAAACAATATAAAACTATATAAAAGTATATATGAAACTATACAAAACTATATAAAACTATATAATACTATATGAAACAATATAAAACTCTATAAAACATATAAAACTATATAGAACTAATAAAACTATATAAAACTCTATAAAACATATAAAACTTTATAGAACTAATAAAACTATATCAATCTATATAATACTATATAACACTATATGAAACTATATAAAACTATATAAAACGATATAGAACCATATAATACTATATAAAACTACATAAAACTGTATAAAATTATATGAAACTATATAAAAATATATAAAACTA